>NC_037684.1:50698869-50809901 GCF_003255815.1 Theropithecus gelada | reverse complement strand
AAAAAAAAAAAAAAAAAAAAAAAAACTGCTCAGGCCTAGGCCGGGCACGGTGGCTCACGCCTGTAATCCCAGCACTTTGGGAGGCCAAGGCAGGATTGCTTGAGCCCAGGAGTTTGAGACCAGCCCGGGCAACATAGTGGGACCCTGTCTCTACAAAAAATAAAAAATTAGCCAGGCGGGGTGGCGCATGCCTGTAGTCCCTGCTACTTGGGAGTCTGAGCTGGGACTTAAGAGTGGGTTCAGAACAGCTCCTGGGGCCGGCAGCTGGGTCCTAGCTTGAGCCCAGGAAGTCAAGGCTGCAGTGAGCTGTGATCGGGCCACTGCACTCCAGCCTGGACGGGCTACAGAGTGAGACTTTGTCTCAAAACAAAACAAAAACCGCTCAGGCTAACGGTTTCTCTGCGTCTTCATTTCCTTATGAAGGCTCTGTGTCAAGTAAAACTTACTTGAATTGTGACGCTTGTTTCCTGTTAATCTCTCTGGCAGTCTAATTTCCAGGGTCCTAGCCAATGAATCCAAAACCGATAGAAGGAAAGGGTTTTGTTTTTCTCAGATTTTGTTCTGATCGGGCCTTTGTCATTTTGTGACAAAGACCCGAAGGTCTGAATAGGACACAAGGCCTGAGTGAGAGAGAATTCTTCCTGCTTAACTGCCTTCAACCTGAAACATCAGTTTTTTCCTGCTTCAGACTCAAACTGACACACGGGCTCTTCCTGGGTCTCAGGACCAGAACGACGCCATTGGCTCTCCTGGGTCTTGGGCCTTCAGGTGGACACCAGAGCCACATCACGGGCTCTCCCGAGTCTCCAGCCTGCTGATTTACTCTGCGAATCTTGGCACTTGCCAACTTCCGAAATGAGATGAGTCAACTCTTCACAAGAATAAATCTCTTTATCTGTGCACACGTACACACCTTCTATTGGTTCTGTTTCTCTGGATGACCCTAATACAACCACTTTGTGAATACAGCAAAACCATTGAACTGTAGGCTTTAAAAAGGTCAAGGTCATAGTATGCGAATTCTATCTCCATAAAGCTACCACTTAAACAGCAACACGAGGCCAGCGAGCCCTGTGCACTCCTCTGCAAGCAAGAGCGGGGACAGCATCGTCCTTGCCCTCGGATGTCCCCAGCCCCCAGCCCGAGTCTGGGAACGTCTTTCATGTGCCCCCTCCTTCAATTCTGTAGTCCAAGGGTCGGGGCGGCCCTCAGCCTGGTACCTTCTCTGCACCTCCTCACCCTCTCCTCACACCAGCCAATGGACACAGAGGTCTCCTCACGGATTTTTATTTTTAGTATTTATTTATTTTTATTTTTTTGAGACAGAGTCTCACTCTGTCGCCCAGGCTGGAGTGCAGTGGCGTGATCTCGGCTCACTGCAACCTCCGCCTCCTGGATTCGAGCGAGTCTCCTGCCTCAGCCTCCCGGGTAACTGGTATTACAGTCATGTGAAACCACACCTGGCTAATTTTTTGTATTTTTACTAGAGGTAGGGTTTCTCCATGTTGGCCAGGCTGGTCTCGAACTCCTGACTTCAGGTGACCCGCCTGCCTCAGCCTCCCAAAGTGCTGGGATTACAGGCGTGAGCCACCGCGCCCAGCCTCCCCATGGATTTTTAAAAGGGCCCTGGGTGACACAGACTGGAATCTGCTAAGTCACTAAATGACCCTTTTAAATAAAGAAGGAAGTCATAAACCTCCACTTAAAAGGAGTGGGGGACGGCAACAGAAACACAGCCAGTCAGAAACCGGAAAGGTCTCACTCAACTCGTCCCCAAGGTCTCTGGGTAGAAGGGACAAGAAGGGAAAACTTGCCTCCTAAGACACCCCACTCAGCACCCCACCCCCCAGATGCAAGACGCAGCTGTGCATAGCGGCGGCAGTGAGGACCCTGGCCCAGCAGGCCCCCGCATCCCCAGCAGAGGGCTCCAGGGGCTAGGGCTGCTCAACACGACCAAGAGGAAATGACCGCAGGAGCCCCCAGCTGCTGGGGGTGGCCCCCGCGGTTTCCTGGGCCATCTCTGGTGGACCCACTCCAAATCTGGAAGAGGCCCAAGCCCTCTCCCTCCCCATATCCCAAACCCCAACCACACCAGCCAGGAGCCTTGATGGACAAGAAATAATTCAAGTAAGCCTCACTGTGCTAGGTGACATGCGCCCCAGAGGGGCCCCTGGGTTGCTCAAGTTTAATGATAACTTCAGCAGTCGGGTCTCCAAGTTAATTAGCTCTTTTTTCCCCAGCAGTCCTCGGGGAGCCCCACGGTGAGCTGTGAGGAGCCAGCCCAGCACGGCACACATGAAGCAGGGGCCTTCCCTCACTCCCACTCCACAAACACCAGGGCCCCTCAGGGGACCAGCCTCCCATCCCTGAGTCATTTCTCCCCCACTGCCCTCTCAACAAGGAACAGAGAAGGAGCTTCTACTGCTTCTGTAGATGTAGAAACTGAGGCATGCACAGACAGGTCATGCGTGATATGGTTTGGACACTGTCCCCTCCATATCTCATGCTGAAATGTGATCCCTGATGTTGGAGGTAAGGCCTGCGGGGGCAGGGCTTGGGTCATGGGGGTGGATCCCTCATGGAAGGCTTGGTGCCCTCCCCATGGTCATCAGGTGTGGGAGATCTGATTGCTATAAAGAGTCTGGGAGGGCTGGGTGCGATGGATCATGCCTGTAATCCCAGCACTTTGGGAGGCCGAGGCGGGTGGATCACAAGGTCAGGAGTTTGGGTCCAGCCCAACCAACATGGCGAAACCCCGTCTCTAGTAAAAACACAAAAAAATTAGCTGGGTGTGGTGGTGTGTGCCCGTTATCCCAGCTACTCAGGGGGCTGAGGTTGCAGTGAGCCGAGGATTGTGCCACTGCACTCCAGCCTGGGTGACAGAGCGAGACTCCACCTCAAAATAAAAAAAAAGTCTGGGAGTTCCCTCTCTCGCCATGTGACAGGACAGCTCCCCCTTCACCTTCTACCATGAGGGAAAGCTTCCTGGGGCCTCCCCAGAAGCCGAGCAGATGCTGGCGCCACTTGTACAGCCTGCAGAACCGTGAGCCAAATAACCCCCCAGCCTCGGCTATTCCTTCACAGCAACTCGAAATGGATGAACGCGATGTGTCAGTTTCTCTTTTTGGACCCCACAGTGTGCCTGGCTGGGGCTGTGCTCTGGGGAAATGGCAACTGTGAGGTCCTCACAGACAGGGCCTGGGGTCTTAACCACAGCCGCATCTCAGCGCCTTGATATTACTGAGTGGATGCCCAAAAAGCACTGCTGGGTGAATGCATGAGTGAATGATGAAGATAGAGGTGGCTGTTGGTGCCAGGGCAAGGCCCCAGGAGTCTGGGGAGGAGGGACCGGGCAGTTCAGGTCAACGGCTAACCCTGGGCAAGGCCAGGAGGCAGCCAGGACAGGAAGAGACAGCTGAGGGACTTTATGTGAGTAGCGTCACTCTTCCCAGGAGGGCAGGAAGCAGGACTCAGACCAAGGGGTGCCAGGTGGGAGCAGCACTCAGGTGGCCCAAGGAGCAGGTGCAGGCTTGGCAGGGCTGGTGGTACTATGTATGGGGCCGATCCTGGCCCCATTCGCTGCCTCCACCTCCTGGACACATGGGACCATGGCCCCCAAGGCCCTCCTCTGTCCCCATGCCCACCTCTCCAGGCTCCACTTCCGGACACCAAGCCGTTTTCTCACTCCCATCTCTCCCATTGTCCTTATATCTGAGCTGACCTCCTCCCCGAGCTCTGGTGAAATTCTAGAGCCCAGAGGTGCATCTCACATTCCTGGGCCACAAAGCCTTTGCAGTCTCCACTTTCCTGGGACATTCCATCTTAGAGCTGGGTGTATACTTATCTCACTGGATCAGAAGCTTCAGGAAGGCCCGTCTTGCATGCTCCTGCCCCCCACTTCCTGCCCGCCACTCAGCCAGTGGCTGCCATGTGGTTGGGCCTTGGCAGCCACCGCAGCTGGTAACACACACTTAGCACTTCTGTGTCCAGGTTCCGTGCTGAGCCCCTTCCGTTTCATCTCCATTTGTCTTCGTGATGGCCCCTGATGTGGTAACCATCATTATCCATTTTTCAGACAAAAGACTATGGCTCAGAGAGGAGGAATGGCAGATCCGAGGCCATGTGGTTCGTAACAGGCAAATGGACCTGGCAGTCTCTCTACCCACGAGTGGGGCTCCTCCCTGTCTACAGACCTCACTGAGGTTTTAGAGCCTGGAGCCAGTGAGTCCATTGAGCACAACGATAGCGGTGGTGCTGGGGCTAGAACAAGGCAAGGGCCCCCCCGAATCACAGTCCTGGCTGTGGACCACACCTCAGGACCCCGCCCTGGCTGGGAACCTTGCTCCAGCCCACCTGGGACCCCTTCCCACCCCAACTCCTGCACTGGGCTGTGCATGGGGGTCTGCTGAATGAGTAAGGGCAGGAGGGATGGTGAGCAGGGTAGAAAGCGACTCTGGTGGGTAGGCTTCTGCTGGAAGCTTGAAACATTCCTGGAGAGCAGGAAAATACCAGGGGAAGAGGTTACAACCCTCAGAAGGGCTCGCTGGGGACTGTCCTGCAGCCCTCTCATCGGGACAGGCAGAAAATCCAGCCCTGCGTCAGGGTGAGTCCAGGGAGCCTGTGGGGGTACCAGCTTTCGCTAGGGTGGTGCGTGGGTTTACCCAAGGCACGCTGCCGTGGAGGAAGGCCGTCTGGAGGATGAGACATGGCCCGCTGTCAGCTTAAACCTCATGTATTCTGTAAATAATTATTTATAATAAACAAACCTTATTCACCCTCTAAGAAGAGTAAAACACTACAGGAGGCACTTTCTCACCAACTACACACATCACAGTGACTTCACTGCGTCACTGAGGGAGGGCCCAGGGTGCCCGGTTCAGAGTAAACCATGGCCAGGGGGATGGGCACACTGCCAAATCAGCCAGACCTCCACCCCTGAAAATGTGGGCTACATTCTTTTCAACAGGTTACAAGGAAATTCAGTGTGAACCCCATGTTTCCACCACTATTGGCTGTTCCAGAAGACTGGGAGGAGGGGTCTTGCCTTTTCCCCACTTTTGGTCACAGGGTTTCAGGCCACAACCTGGACTGGGACCCCACTCTCCTTCCTGGGGAAGAGGCTGAGTCAGCGGTGTCTGCCAAGGCCCAGTGCACAAACACGGAATTCACTTAACGTCCGCTTCGGCACCTCTGGGCCTCCCACACTGGCTTCCCCTATCTGACCCCTCGAGCAGGGAGAGTGATGGGGCGTGGGGCACCTCTAAGGGAGACTGGGGGACTGGAGCAAGGTTCCCAGCTCAGGGTGAGGTCCCAAGGCATGGTCCGTGCAGCGCTGCTTCTCACAGGAGGCCTGGGGCGTGACCAGGAGCTCGGAGACTCAGCAGAGGTCTGGGCATGGGACTCTTGGTACACAGCCAGGGCGAGGGCCGAGGCTGTATGGATGTGAGCAGGTGACCCTGTGCCACCAAGTACCATCTGTGCCGCGCCCTGTGCAGCGGTCCCCATATCACTGAGCTTCAGGGAGGTGAGGCAACCATCCAAGGCACACAGCCCTGGGGGAAAGACTGAACCCAGGTGTGTCTGATTCCAGAATTCAAGAGGACAAGCCGAGGAGTCTGAGTCCCCTGAGACCTCAGTAATGGTTTAGTGCCTCAGGATGGCCAGGCTGGCTCCTGCAGCTTTAGTCAGCCGTGCCCACCTTCAGTCATCCGGGGGCCCAGTGCTGGTCACTGAGACCTGGTACTGGTCATGGGTGCCCATCCCTGGTGGTGGGGACCTGGTACTGCCTGTGAGGCCCATCCCTGGTGGTAGGGACCTGGTGCTGGTCACTGAGATCTGGTATTGGCCATGGGGACCTGTCCTTGGCTATGGGAACCCAGCACTGGTCCCTGAGACCTAGTACTGGCCATGGGGCCCATCCCACACTGTGGGTACCCAGTGCTGTCCCTGAGATCTGGTACTGGCCGTGGGGGCCCATCCCTGGCTGCAGGGACCCAGTATTGTCTGTGGGGTCTGTCCCTGGCTTCAGGGAGTCAGTACTGCCTCTGGGGCCTATCCCTGGCGGTGGGGACCTGGTGCTGGAGGATCCTGACAGCAAAACCACAGAAGCGACGGGTAACAGTAGTCCATTAGCAGAGCGTGTGGCCTGCCCTGGTCGCGGCACCTTCCTCCACTCTGTGCCCTTTCACCACAAAGCCTGGTGCAGGTAACGAAGCCAAGAGGCGGAGAATCCGCAGGAGGATGCACACTCCTGCTCCTCGAGCGGCGCCCCTGCGCCCTGGGTGGCTGAGAACCCCTGCTCCTCCTCCAGGCCTCTCCGTGCCAGGTCTGCACTGTTCTGCCCAGCCTCGGCTCCCCCCCCCCCCGGCCCCCCAGCTACAGACAGCAGCGATTCTCCCTCCCACTCAATGGGGCCACTGTCCAGCCCATCATTAGTCTTCAGGGCCGGCAGATGACATCCGCCATGGGCAGCGCTTCCTCAGGCCCCAGCACACAAGGCACAAAAGACACCATCCTGCCCCAAGACCCTCCTAGTCACGTGGCACATGGGAAGTGGGGCTGGGAATCTTCCAGGGCAGTCCCCTGCCCTGGGGGAGAGCGTGTTCAAATCCCTGAGGAAATGCCGCTCTTTGGACCTTTTTCTGAAAAATCCTCCAAGGAGACCTTGTGCGGAGAGCGCAGGGAGAATGGAGATTCTTGTGAGACTCTCGGGCTAGCCTCACAGAAACCACAAAATATTTGGATAAAAGTTGAAAATCTGCAGTCACACAATGCTGACCATTCATTCAAACACTTGTTGAGCAAGCACCTATGACGTCCGGGAACTCAGGACGTGGATCGATAAGACACAATTCTCATGTCAGTTGTAGTGAGAGAGAGAGAGAGAGAGATGGCACCATCAACCCCACCCACTGGGGACCCCCTTGGAGGCGGCGTGCAGGTTCAGGGCCGAATCTGCCCAGTGGACGTGCCACCCATGTCCGCGTATCTCCTGGTCCTGTCGTGGCCCCTGGAACAAAGGCTGAGAGATACGAGACAAGGATCTGGGGGAGGGAGGACGTCCATGCACATTCCTCTGGGGACACCAGCAAGGACGACTGTTCAGTGACCGTTCAGATGACCGAGTCACCTGATGCTTAGAGCCTGGCACCCACAGAGCAAGGCGGGGGTGGCAGGCCCTGCCAGGGGCACAGGCCTGAGAAGGGAGTGCTGCCTGCCAGGCTCGATGGGACAGAGAGCGAAGGGCCTCCTTCCCGAAGGCCATGCAGAGGCCGGGGGTCAATGTCAGCAACTCCATCAACATCAGTCTCCTGACGCGGACCCAGAGTTGGGGTTCCAAGAGCAGCCTTGCGCGCTTAGGAGCTGGGATCTCACAGAGGGTGTCCCCCCAGCCTAGCTTCGGGCTAGTGACAGATCTGGAGCGCTTCTGCCCATGATCCAACTACTGAACCCAAATGAATGCATTGACAAATCGCATTTAGTGTTATTTATAGGGAGAAGGGAAGAAAAAAAAGAAAGAAAGAAAGTAAATCGCATTTAGCCTGGCTGGCCAGGGGGAGGGCAGATGGGCCATCACCTCTGTCACTTTTCAGGCCCTTTGCACTGACTCCCCCAACCCCCAGCAAAACCAAGGCCCAGCCCCTCCCCACGAAACCAGTCGAAACCAGCCCCGGAGTCAGCTGGGATGAAGCAACTCCTGCAGGCAGATCATTAACTCTACTGTGATGGTTCGAGCAGGGAACCCAGATCAGGCCACGGCAGCTCAGGCACCTGCAGAAGGCCTGGGCCTCTGGGTGTTAAGCTCTCTCTTCCTGCACCCCCTCCAAGCCCAGTGGGCAGTGTGCGATTCCCAGGGTTGATGAAAGAGAGGAGGAAGAGGCTGAGCTGCGGCGAGTTTGAACAGCCAGCCCTGGGAGGGGCTGAGGTGGGGAAGGTTCCCACTGCTGCTCCACGGGCCCTGGAGCAAGGCTCCCATGATTCTGCCGCCAGCTGGGCAGGCACAGGCCTGGGTGCTGAGTGTGCCAGGATCTCCGCCGCTTCCTGGGTGGGGGCGAGAGGGACCCCCATGGGCCTGTAATTAGACCTGCGCCTTCCCAGCCAATTCCTCATCAAACTCACACGTACAGCGGACCGGGCATGGCCGCCACCCTCGGGAACCCCCTGGGAAAGCTTCCCAAGGCTCTGCTGAGCTCGGGAACAGGTCCCTACCTGTCCGGGAACCGGGCTGGCACTCAACAAACAAATCAAAGCTCGGCGCTGGAAGGCAGAACTCTGGGACTAGAGTCCCAGCCAAGGGCCACAGTCCCTTCCAAGTCCCTCAGGAAGCCTCTTCCCCAAAGAGTGGCTGTGGGAAGCTGGGAGCCTCCAGGGTCTTCCCAAAGCCCAGGTGGTTTCAATGCCCTATGTTCAGGTGAGGGCTGCAGAGAGGGGCCGGCGGGGAGGAGCCCCCACAGCTCACCCCGGCCATTGACCCTACTCTCAAGCATTGAAATAAAGCCCTCTTCCCACACCCTCGGCCAGGGAGAGAGGGCGGAAGCCCTAAACATCCGGGGTGTATGGGAAAGGCTTACATGTACAGAAGAACCAGATAACGGAAGCTGCTGGCGGTGGTGACAGGCTTCTTAAAGGGACCTTGAGACCTTTGACACCAGAAGGGAAGCTGCACACTGCACCAGGCCTGGGGACAGGGAGAAGGGGCTCCTAAGGACAGGGTGGTCCCCTCCTGTGGAAGTGCCTCGCATTGTCTGATAACAGCAGCTCGGACCAGCTGTGGCACAACAGGAAGTTGGGAGAATATGGTGGCCCAGGAGGCTGGCCAGGGCTGGGGAGTGGTCAACCCGGAGACTCTGGTTGCCAAGTGGGTCTAGGGCTTCCGGGGTGAAAGCCCAGAACCTTGTGGAGCACAGTGGACCCAGTGTTCGGAGGACAGATCCCAGGCCCAGATAAGGCCTTTTTTTCTTTTTTTTTTTGAGATGGAGTTTCACTCTTGTTGCCCAGGCTGGAGTGCAGTAGCACAATCTCAGCTCACTGCAATCTCCACCTCCCAGGTTCAAGTGATTCTCCTGCCTCAGCCTCCTAAGTAGCTGTGATTACAGGCACGTGCCACCATGCCCGGATTAGCCAGTATTTTCAGAAGAGACACGGTTTCACTATGTTGTACAGGCTGGTCTCGAACTCTTGACCTCAGGTGATCTGCCTGCCTTGGCCTCCTGAAGTGTTGGGATTACAGGCATGAGCCACTGCGCCTGGCTGACAAGGCCATTTTTGACATGGAATGCTGGTCTGACCAGCGTTCCATGGCTTCCGCCTGCAACTATGCCCCCGCCTCCCATTAAAACAGGGCTCTCAGGGCAGAAGTCGCATCTTCTCATCCCAGAATGCCCCACACCACCCCCAATGCGCGCACAGTGGGTCCTCCCCACCGCAGCTGAATCGGCCCCATCACAATGACAGCCTACAGGGGCGGGGGCTGGTGGGAACATACACAAAGCGGCCAATGAAATAGTTTCTCAGACACCCCGACACAGAAATGACCAGAGGACAGGAGGGGCAAGCCGGGGGTCCGCGGCAACTCAGGTCTCCAGAGACAGGTGTTAAAAAAGGCGAGCCATACCACAGGCCTTCCTTGGCCACATCTCAGCCTAAAAGAGACCCAAGAAGGAGAAGCAAGAATCCCACCTTTCCAATGAGGACTCGTATGCTAGATGCTCAGCAAACACCTTCTTACTTTTCCTGCAAAGGAGCTCCTGGGGCTGCCAGGGGAGTTGGCCAAAGAGAATGACATTCACGGAAACACACGAGGCCCCATTAGTTTCAAGGCAAAGTGGCAATGAATGGAGGAGGAAAACCCACACCATTATTAGGGAATGGGGCCTTTTTCTGCTTCCTCCTCTTCTAACAGGTTTTCTCATGTGGGATCCAAACCAAATTCCAACTCAGTCCTGATCCAGCAGGTGCTGTCCCCACAGCCCAGAACAGACCTGTCAGAAAACTACTGCTCAACCTCCTTCCGGGTGGCACATTTTTCTCTGGGAATTACAAACTTATCTTACATGAGCAGAGAGCTGTTCCCCAAACCTCTGACCAAAACACAGCAGATTTCATGTCAAAAAGCAAAGAGAGAGGGGCCAGGGATGAAGTGCAGCAGGCTGGAGGCTGAGTCAGTCCCCAGAGTCACTGGGAAGGTGTTTCAGGAGCAGATGGCATTGCCTGCAAAGCTCCTGGCCCCTCCCTGCTTTGATGCCAGGGACCACCCTCTGTTGGCTGCATGACTTTAGTCTCTGGGGTTCTCCCAGCATGAAAAGCCCCTCTGAAAGCAGGTCCGTTAGGGAGTTCCCTCAGCCGCTGCTCACTGACATGACTCTGCATGGCGACACCCCACATGCCATTGTAGAGAAGCAAAGCACACGCAGACCAGCCCCGCCAGCAGCACCCTCCCTCCCCGCTCCTCCCAGGAACACCCTGCACATCTCCAACACATCCAGGAATCCAGAGCTGGGCTGTAGCAGCAGTTCCCCGGATCCCAGTGCCAGCGCTGCGGGGAGCTTGGGTTACTGCATTTCGAGGGTTGAGACTATCTCTAGCCTCCAGCCAGCCGGTCTTCAGGAGCCCAAAGGGGTGGTAACTTGAGCGGAGTGATTTTAGAGAAAGTGGTGGCCAATTCGAATTTCTTCCTGGCCCTCCTGGAAGCCAGGGAAACCCCTTGCGAAAAGGAAACATGTTCCAAGAAGCTCCCGGCAGGAGGAGACTCAGCCACTCAGCTTAGTTGGCCAAATATTTACAAAGAGATAGCTGTGACCACACAAAGCCCTATTCTTCTATTTTGAGGCTGAAAATCTGGTCCCCGCGTGGAGACCGAGCTCCCCGCCACCCCTCTCCTGGGGACCCCGCTCGGTCCTGCCGGCCTCAGGTTGGGGCCCAGGGACAGCGTGGCTCCCGGCCCCGCCACCATGGCCATCGGGGCCCGCCTCACGGCCGCGCCACCTGAGAGCCCCCGAGCCAGTGGTGCAAGGCTGGGAAGAACAAAGGAGCAGGACTCACCCCAGCAGCGGAACGTCGGGCTGCGCTGGACGCGCCGAGAGCCGCGGCCCGCCCACCGGGTCACATGGCTCGGAGCCGAGCAGAGGATCAAAGGGGCTTTGTGGCCGCGGAACAAGGAGCCTCCCAGAGCGTGGGGCAGAGGTAGGGAGGGACCTCGACTGCCTGGGAAGGGAGGCTCGGTGGGGAATTGCTCCAAGGGGGCAGGGCGAGGGGAGCAGGAGGAGGGGGCAGGCAGAGATAGGGGAGCCCAGCGGCAGGCCCGGTGCAGCAGCAACTTGGAGGCACGGGAGGGACGCCAAGGAGCTGCCACTCGCTAAAGGAAAGTGACAGGGTCCCTGGGAAGAGCGAGGGGGAGCTGCTAGGAAGAGAGGGGAAGAGGCTCCTAGGGACCTCCAGCCACACTGTCCCTGCCCTTGTCCCTGAGCTTGCCAGAGGCAGTGCCCATGAGGACCCCCCTCCTCCCAACCAGGTCCTGAACCTGACCTGGACGCCCTCTCACCCTGTGCTCTGCCCAATGCCCCTGCTTCCCAGGTGCTCCCCCACCAACCTGCTCAGACATCCCCACAGCTGGGCTCTCAGGGGGCATGGCCAGCCACCCCAGAAAGCCATTCAGACCTGCAGGCAGGGTTGGAACACAGCCACCTGGGTTTGTCCCCTCTACCCCAGGTGCTTGCTGGCTGGGACCACGGAAGGGAGAAGCAGCAGGAGAGGAGGGGCAGGGGATGGGGGCGCAGCTCACCCTGAGCTCTTCTTCCGAGAGCCTCTGGATTCAGATCCGATCCGGCTCCTGCCTCTCCAGCCTCTCCAGCCCCTGGGGGACCTGGCCAGTGAGTCAGTCTCTTCCTCTCCCCCTCCCTGCAGGCCTGGGATGTGCTGGGACCCAGAGGGGCACAAGCAAGGGGGTCCCCAGAGGAGGGAGCTGACACTATAGGGGCTGGGCCTGGACGCTGGGATCTGCCAGACCCATCTCAGTGCCACGACCTCTGAACCCAAGTGAGTCACTCCCAGCAGGGGCGTGGCCACTCCCACACTAGGAGAGAGCGCCTGGGAGTGGGCTGGTTCCGAGGGCTTGCTGGGGGCTGGGAGGGATTCGCTTAAGTGGAAAGAAGCCTTTGGTGACACCTTCTGAGGGCCAGGGGCTGAATTCTGGAGGCTACGCTCTCTCAGGCAACCCCTACAGGACCTCATGGTCACTGGGTTCCACACACTTTCACCTTCCCACAACCCCACCTGTGGCTGGTGGTGACTGAAGCCCCGGGGCACCCGCCACACTGGCCACACAGGCCAGCCATGTCCAGCGGCTCCCCAGCCAGCAGTCACTGGCATCTAACCCATCACTTCCCACTCCTCATGGCCAACTTTCCCCCTAAGGCCTCCTGGTCCCACGGCCCTCCCTACCGCACAGTGAATGGGAGCTGCTGCCACTGGTCTCCGGGCACCAGGCCAGAGCTGGGGGAGTATCTGGGAGGGGACTGCAGGCCCGGAGTCCCTGTTCCCATCTGAATGGGAGGGAGGCTGGTGGCAGATCACAGACGTGGGTTCTGAGTCAAACACTGAAATCCAAGGCCCTGGGCTCGTCACTCAACATCTGTGGAATCTGACCTTCCCCATCCATAAAATGGGTACCACCAACACCAGTCGCCAAAATTACAGCAAGACACACGTGTCCAGGCCAGGAAGTGTGGCCACTCAGAAAATACGGCTCCCCCTTCCTCCAAGAAGCTGATTTCCCCAGCAGTGGGAGTGAGAAGAGCCTGTCTTTTCCACTGCCCGCAGCCCATCCCACGGCACCCTCGTCACTGGCCCCTAAAGGGCAGCTCCAGAAACCACTGGCAAAGGATGCTGGAAGGAACTCCTTTCTGGCCAGGTGTCAGGGTCAACAGCAAGCCTCGAGGATTCAGCTTCCACCATGCCCCTACCCCATCAGCCTCCTGCCTCCCCGTGGGCAGAACCTTTCTTCCTTGGCCTTCCTCTCTGAACCTCCTTCTCTTTGCCTCTGGCCTCAATCTATCCCCCAGCTTTCTGGCCCCTCCAGACTTTTCCCAGGGCCCACGACCCTGCTCTCCTCCAAGCCCAGCCTTCTCCCCTCCTCTGCTTCTGGATTCCTGACCTGGGCAGCCAGCAGCCACGGTGCTTTGCTGAGGTGGCCGCCCCTCCGGCAGTGGTTCCTCTTGCTGTCACCAAATGAGGGTCTCCAGAGCACAGAGAGGGCATCTCCGGCCCGGGGCTGCATCCCCCACACAGAGCCTCTGTCCTTCAGGATCTCTCAAAGTTCTCCACCACTCAGCACACACTCGGCACTCAGGTAGAGTAGCCCCAAAGCCTTCCCGGCTGCCCCTCGGTCCAACCCTCCAGCAGAAACGGCACACGGGCCACAGACGCAACCTTACGTTTTCCAGCAGCCACAATAACAAATGTAAGAACAAGCCAGGCACAGTGGCTCACGCCTGTAAATGCCAGCACTTTGGGAAGCTGAGGCGGGCGGATCACCTGAGGTCAGGAATTTGAAAGCAGCCTGGCCAACATGGCAAAACCCTGTCTCTACCGAAAATAGAAAAATTAGCCAGGCGTGGTGGCGGCCACCTGTAATCCCAGCTACTTGGGAGGCTGACGCAGGAGAATCGCTCGAACCCGGGAGGCAAAGGTTTCAGTGAGCCGAGATTGTGCCACTGCACTCCAGCCTGGGCAACAGTGTGAGACCCCGTATTTTAAAAAAAAAATCATTAAAAAAATGTAACAGCAGGTGATATTAATTTTATCATTCACTTAACAGAGCCCAAAATATTATCAATTCAACATGTAATCAATGTAAAAATGACAGATATTTGACATTCTTTTCTATCCCCCTTGCTAGGACTCTGAAACCCAGAGTGCGTTTCACACACATGGCACCTCTCCATTTGGAGTTGCCACATTTCAGGTGTTCAATGGCCCCATGCAGCCAGCGGCTATCATGTTGGACAGTGCAGCTCGGATCATCTCTTTTTTTTTTTTTGGTGGTGGGGCGGGTACAGAGTCTTGCTCTGTTGCCCGGGCTGGAAAGCGTTCTGGGCTCACTGCAACCTCCGTCTCCCGAGTTCAAGCAACTCTCCTGCCTCAGCCTAAGTAGCTGGGACAACAGGCGCACACCACCATGTCCAGCTGCTTTTTGTATTTTTAGTAGAAATGGGATTTCACCATGTTAGCCAGGCTGGTCTCAAACTGCTGACTTCAACTGATACGCCTGCCTTGGCCTCCTGAAGTGCTGGGATTACAGGCGTGAGTCACCACACCCATCCTCAGATAGTCTCAATTTGATCCTAGGATAATACCAGGTCATCAGAGAGCTGTTGATTTGGACCATATTATGATTTGAGCCTCCCAGATCATTCTCAGCACCATGTCTACAAGCCACGTTTAGAGGACGATAGGACACAGCTTGGTGAAACACACAGCAGCATCTTCCATAAGACACTGGTGAGGCCACAGATCCCGCCATCAGTGTCACCCGCCTGGGAACATTTCACTGTCAGAAAATGCAGAGCTTCTCCTAAGAAATGAATGTGGTTGGGTGTGTTGGCTCACACCTGTAATCCCAGCACTTTGGGAGGCTGAGGCAGGTGGATCGCCTGAGGTCAGGAGTTCAAGACCAGCCTGACCAAAATGGTGAAACCCCATCTCTACTAAAAATACAAAAATTAGCCAGGCGTGGTGGTGCGCGCCTGTAGTCCCAGCCACTCAGGAGGTTGAGGCAGGAGAATCGCTTGAACCCGGGAGGAGGAGGTTGCGGTGAGATGAGATTGCGCCACTGCACTCCAGCCTGGGTGAAAGAGTGAGACTTCGTCTCAAAAAACAAACAAACAAAAAAAGAAATGAAAGTTCTAGGCACACGCCAAGTATCTCTTAGACGATTCCAAAGATATAAATTACTGTGACTGCCGACTCTTCCCCTTCCCTGGGTGTGCCTGTCCTGCTTCCCTAGCTCATAGGTGCTCAGGCCGCCGAGACATACCCGACTCAAAGGCAGCCCGCCACAGGCTGAGGGGCCTGGCTGGCTCAAAAGGGAGAGTGAGGCCATTGGAATTTTCCCAGGAGTGAGTCTGAAGCTTGGAGTGTTTTTTGGTGGAGGGTCCTGAAGCTAGGAGGCAATGCAGACGTGGGGGATGAGACACTATCTGGGGCCATTTGCAAAGGAGGCAGTGACCCCAAGGAAGGAGCAAGGGGAGGAGAGGGCAGCACATCCACACCCCTTCAACTCCTGCCCTTCCGGAGGCCTAGGCATTCCACACGCCGGCCTGCCCGCATGGACATCCTTCCAATAAGCAACTCATCGTGCTCATGTTTATTTATTTTAAAGTCACACAGAATTGCACTTATTAAAAATGAATGTATAGAGACAGAAAGCGTTCTGGTGGCTGCCAAGGGCTGGAGAGGGCAGATGGGGAGTGAGTCCTTCATAGATACGCGGTTTTCTTTTGGGGTGATGAAGAAGTTCTGGCACTAGATAGTGGTGATGGTTGCACAACACTGTGTATGTACTCGGTGTTACTAATGGCACATTTTATGTTCTGTGTATTTTAGCACAATAAAAAAATATACATTTAAAACAACAGAATTCAACATGTCCTTTTTTTCCCCTTGAACAAGTTTGTTTTCTTGCTTTATATCTTAAAATCAAAAGGGCCCTGAGATACACCACAAGCCCCCAGGGTAGGCTGAATAACTCTCCTCCCCAAACTGTGTTACCTTATGTGGCAACAGGGACTCTGTAGATGTAACTGAAGATACTGAGATGAAGAGATTACTCAGGCGGGCCCCAAATCACAAGCGTCCTTTAAGAGGGAGGCAGGCCAGGTGTGATGGCTCATGGCTGCAATCCCAGCACTTTGGGAGGCTGAGGCAGGCAGATCACCTGAGATCAGGAGTTCGAGACCAGCCTGGCCAACATGGCAAAACCCTGTCTCTACTAAAAATACAAAAATTAGCCAGGTGTAGTGGCGCACGCCTGTAATCCCAGCTACTTGGGAAGCTGAGGCAGGAGAATCGCTTGAACCCAGGATGTGGAGGCTGCAGTGAGCCAGGATCATGCCACTGCACTCCAGCCTGGGTGACAGAGTGAGACTCCATCTGAAAAAAAAAAAAAAGAGGGAGGCAGAGGGAGATCTCACTGCAGAGAAGGAGGAGGCTGTATGAGGATGGAGGCAGAGGCTGGAGGGATGCAGCCACAAGCCAAGGAACTCCAGCAGCACCTCCTGCCCAAAGCTGGAAGAGGCAGGAATGGATTCTACCAGCACCTTGACTTTAGTCTGGTGAGACTGATCTCCAGCTTCTGACCCTTTAACACTGTAAAGGAAGAAGTCTCTGTTGCTTTAAGCCACTGAGTTTGTGCGAAGCAGTTACAGTGGCAACAGGAAGCGAATGTAGTCCTCAGTCCATTCCTCCGCCCACAGCAACACAGGCGTTTCCTCGTGCAGATGAAGAAACACACACTGAGAGCTGAGCTGAACTCTGCCAGGCAGCCAGTGAGTGGGACAGGACCCCCCTTCCCGCCCCCACTCGGGGGTCTGTGTTGAATTTTCGAAGGCTACTGCTCTTGAGATAGTGAGCTTCCCACATCCACAGAGACTCATCTCAAAGCTGACAAAGTGCCCCCTTCGAGGGGCATCAGAAAGAAGGACATTGCCACATGTCCACCTGTCTATGGGCAATGCCCACAGTCCTTCCTGGTGACCCATCCAACAGAAGGGTCACGGGGGTGGGAGCAGCACTGGCCAGCCTATCCCGCAGCAAGGTCCCACTCTGGAAGCCACAGGGGACAGTTGGGACTCCCACCTCCAACTGAGCCAACTGGGAGAAGAGCCCAACACAGTCTTGGAGGCTGACACCTGCCAGGAAGTGCAGTGACACCCACGTGCTGCTGAAGCACGCAGCAACACAGCAGCAACGAGGAGGGGATGTGGTCTCTCAGCTTCCTCCCCACCCCCCAGCACACACATGTGCATACAGATACACACACACACACACACACGTGCATGCACACATGCACCAGCCCCCAGTTCCCAGGTCCTGTACTCTGCCCCTGCCAAGCTCCTCGGCTACCACCAAGCCAGGTTGTGAGCACAGAGCTCAGCCTTCCTGCCAACTCTTTTCCAATCCATCCTGGGCAACACCCCAGTGGGATGCAGCAGATGCTTCCCATCAAATGCCAAGAACAATATCCCTCCCTCTCTATGAGCCGGTGGCCGCGTTTCTTCATGGGGGTGCAGGGGGGCGGGCTGGGGAGCAGGAGGGTTGTTCTGATGGCTGGTATGCACCTGCAGCCGTGACGCCCCAAGGCAGCCCACATTCCTACCCACAGACCGACCTCCAAAAGGGGCTGGGAGCACCCACAGCCCCTGCTGCTCTTGGGTGGACAGACTGGGGGAACCCTGAGTAGCCCGAGTGAAGGCCATCCCCAGGCAGGCATGGTGGGACAGAGGGGCCACTGCACAGTTTCTCTGTGAGGCCGCGCAGCTGCTGGGCTGTTTTGGCACATTCGGGTGACATGTTCCTTCTTCTGGTTTCTTCTTACTTGGCCTGGGAGAACGTTCAGGATGTCCCAATCTCAAAAACAAGCAAACCCTCTTCCTTTGACCTACCTAACTCCTCAAAACTGTGAACTTTCCCCCGGTCTGAAGAGCCCAACCTTTCAAAGTGGGTCTACACTGCAGCTTCTAGCTTCCTACCGCCCACTCACTTCTTAACCCGCGCCATCTGGTGTCCGCCCATCTCACTATTAACGGAGTTCTTGAAAAAATCCTCATGGCCAGTATCCAGCCCCGTCCCATCTGACCTCCAGGGCAGTGTCTGACACGCAGGAGCCGCTTCTTCTCCCCTCGTTCTCCCTCCGTATTCCCTAGTCCTGGGGGCTGGATGGCTCCCAGGGGTCCCCTCCCCCACCGACTTAGTCTCCTGGGGTGACCACACCTCCGTTCCAGCTTCCCAGCTCAGCTGCCTCTCCACATCTTGCCTCAGGTCTACCCCTTGGAACACTGCCCGTTTTCGAAGACTCAAGCTCCCACTCCCCGCACCCCCCTCCCCGACCCCCGGCCCCCCCCTCCCCAACCCCTGGCCCTCTCACCAAAGTCCTATTGGCTGTTTCTTCCCGGTGTCTCAAATCAGTCCCTTCCTGCCCAGACCCACAAGGTTAGTTTCCACCCTATGACTGCTCCCCTGGACCACTGGGATCGTCCCTCACCAATGCCCATCTCCCATCTCGCTACCTCCCACCAAGGCAGGGCTCTGCTGGATGACCCCTCCCACTTCATCACTCCTTTTCCCAAACAGCTTCCCAGGTTCCTCTGTTAGTCGAAATTCTTCCCTTGCATTCGAGGACCCCGGCAATCTGACCAACTCACTTTCAAGCCTGAATTCCCCCTCCTGTCTAAGGAGCCTACACTCTTCAGCCAGGCCGTACTGTCTCGCAAAACTCACCTAAAACCCGCCCAGTAAACGTCACCACCTCCAGGAAGCCCTCATGACATCCTCCATCATATGTGACCCCCACCCCCAGAGTCAGACCCTGACTTGGAGACCCTGACTCTAATTCACCTTTGCCTCTTTTGAATCTCCTGTGCGGCAGGCCTCAGTGTATGTTTGTGGGTCTCTGTAGCAGGAGGGCCCATTTCCTCCTTTCTAAGAAGTGCTCGCCCTACCTCCTGTCAAGCTGCAACTTCCACTAGCAGGTACCTACAACATGCCTTTTTACTTTTTTTTTTTGAGACGGAGTCTGGCTCTGTTGCCCAGGCTGGAGTGCGGTGGCACGATCTAGGCTTACTGCAACCTCCACCTCCCAGGTTTTAAGTGATTCTCCTGCCTTAGCCTCCCCTGTAGCTGAGATTACAAGCATGCGCCATCACGCCCAGTTAATTTTTTTTTGTATTTTTAGCAGAGACAGGGTTTCACCATGTTGGCCAGG
The DNA here is from genome assembly GCF_003255815.1 of Theropithecus gelada. Lineage (NCBI taxonomy): Eukaryota > Metazoa > Chordata > Mammalia > Primates > Cercopithecidae > Theropithecus > Theropithecus gelada. The sequence continues at coordinate 50,790,925 of NC_037684.1, read as the reverse complement.
CTGGTCTCAAACTCCTGGCTTGAAGCGATCCGCTGACCTCAGCCTCTCAAAGTGCTGGGATTACAGGCGTGAGTCACCACACCCGGCCCAATGTGCCTTTTTGTATCCTTCTTGAAAAGCTACCATTATACCAACAGTGTGTCTTATAAATTGATCATAACTTAAAATGTGACTTATTATTAAAAGTGTGACCTTACTTTTTTTTTTTTTTTTTTTTTTTTGAGACGGAGTCTCGCTCTGTCGCCCAGGCTGGAGTGCAGTGGCCGGATCTCAGCTCACTGCAAGCTCCGCCTCCCGGGTTCACGCCATTCTCCGGCCTCAGCCTCCCGAGTAGCTGGGACTACAGGCGCCCGCCACCTCGCCCGGCTAGTTTTTTGTATTTCTTAATAGAGACGGGGTTTCACCGTGTTAGCCAGGATGGTCTCGATCTCCTGACCTCGTGATCCGCCCGTCTCGGCCTCCCAAAGTGCTGGGATTACAGGCTTGAGCCACCGCGCCCGGCCACGACCTTACTTTTAAATAATAGCGTTGGTTGTGGTCTGCAGCCAGCTCTATTATTCCCGTTGATGACCACTTTGTAGATTAGATATGGCCCCAGGCACACATCCAATCCAACCACTCTGCCCCTCCAACCTCCTTTCCCCTTGAGCTCACATCAGGTGTGTCCTAGAGCTGCAAACTCATGGCTGATACAAAACCAGGATCCTCAACACCCAATACAAAGCAATTGGGCCCTGCACTGGTTCCAACAGCAACCATAAACCACGTCTGCCTCCTGTACCGGCACATCGCGCCTGGCCCATAATATGTGCTTTTTCCCCTATTAAGATGGTATACGGGCCCAAATCTGCTCCCTGGGAGCAACGGACTCTTCCCTGGGAGATGTGAGTAGTTTCCACACCACACCTAAGCAGACATTGTCACAAGACTTCACATCTCGCATCTCAGCTCCTAAGGGCCTATTTATCTTTCCAAAAACTCATTTGTTTTGCCATAATATGTGCTCTTTTTTTTTTTTTTTTTTTGAGACAGAGTCTCACTCTGTTGCCTAGGCTGAAGTGCAGTGGTGCGATCTTGGCTCACTGCAACCTCCGCCTCACAGGTTCAAGCGATTCTCCTGCCTCAGCCTCCCAAGTAGCTGGGATTACAGGTGTGTGCCACCACGCCTGGGTAATTTTTGTATTTTTAGTAGAGACGGGGTTTCACCATGTTGGCCAGGCTGGTCTGGAACTCCTGACCTCAGGTGATCCGACCACCTCGGCCTCCCAAAGTGCTGGGATTACAGGTGTGAGCCATCACGCCCGGCCCATAATACGTGCTTTTGCCCCTTCCTTTTCCCCTATTAAGATGGTATAAGTGCCCAAAGTTTAAAAAAAACAAAACAAAACAAAATCGGGCCACTGCACTCCAGCCTGGGCGACAGAGCGAGACTCCATCTCAAAAAAAAAAAAAAAACAAAAAAACTAGTTGGCTGGGCACAGTGGCTTACGCCTGTAATCCCAGCACTTTGGGAGGCCGAGGTGGGCAGATCACGAGGTCAGGAGTTCGAGACCAACCTGGCCAACATAGTGAACCCGTCTCTACTAAAAATACAAAAAATTAGCCAGGCGTGGTGGCAGGCACCTGTAGTCCCAGCTACTCGGGAGGCTGAGGCAGGGGAATCGCTTGAACCCGGGAGGCAGAGGTTGCAGTGAGCTGAGACCGCGCCACTGCACTCCAGCCCAGGCAACAGCGCGAGACTCTGGCTCAAAAAAAAAAAAAAAAAAGACTAGTCAAGTGCAGTAGTGGGAAGAGGGGAAGGAGTGGAACAGTCTAATCTGTAACTAAACAATCAGCGGAGATAACTCACCACCTTCGGACCAGCCACGGCCCCACCTTCTACCTGCTCTTTTGAGTCACATTTTTCAGTGAACTCCCATACCTATGTGATTAAATCTGTCTTTTCTATCGTTAATTTATCTTCAGTGAGTTTAATTCGCAGGCCCCCAAACACTGAACCTAAGAGGGCAGAGGAAATGCATTTCTTCCCACCTACAAAAATACTCCCCCTCTTCACCGCAGTGTCGCCTTTCCCACCCACAGCCAGCAATTTGGACCCCGTTTCTCAAAGTCTATGAAAGCAGGACAGCCTGCCTGCAGGATGTTCCCATCACAAAAGGAGGGTCAGGTCTTGTGGGAGGAAAGAAGCGGGAGTGGCAAACGTTCACATCTTGGGCTAGACAGAGGCACCAGGTGTTCACCGCCCTGGGTAGTAAACATTTTTAAAAACAGAAAGAAAAATCTTCAGCTTTGCTGGGGCATAAAGAGTCATGACCTTTTCTGCGGCTAAATGGCTGGGTGGCTGGGGAGACAAGTGGTAGCCATCCTGAACCTCAGTTTAGTTGCCTGTAAATGGAGGGCAATGAAACCACCTGCTGTTTGGGTGCTTGAGAGGCTGTTGCTCAAACTTCCTGCCCTCCCTTATTGGGTTTTGGGGAAGATCATATGAGCTAGCAACATAAAAGCACTTTGAAAACCACACGAAGTGTCTAAGCATGGGGGTGCTGGCTGACTCCAGGCCTGTTTTCACCACCTGGCAGAAAATCCCCCAGACGGCCTTGTTTTTTCCTCGGGGGCAGGGACCTCATCGTCAGACCTGATGGCGTTGGTGACTGCTCAGGCTATCCGGCAAGAGACTGCTGTCAGCCCCAGACCCACTCCAAGTCCAGGAGGGAAGCAGGCCGGGGTTGGGGGGTCTGAAGCCCTTCATGTTTTTGGCGGAGACACTGGGGCAGGCGAAAGTGTCACTCATGGCAAACTAAGAAGCTTGTCTGAATTGGGCCCAAACCAGCCCAGCCCAGAACGGAGCCCAGCTCCATTCTCTCCTCCCAGAACCAGAAGCTCAGGACACCAGAGGCTGAGAGGATGCTGGAATAGCACCTCCATCTGTTTGTTCAGAGACAGGGACCTGCGGGGCGCGGTGGCTCAAGCCTGTAATCCCAGCACTTTGGGAGGCCGAGACAGGCGGATCACGAGGTCAGGAGATCGAGACCATCCTGGCTAATACGGTGAAACCCCGTCTCTATTAAAAAAAAAACTAGCCGGGCGAGGTGGCGGGTGCCTGTAGTCCCAGCTACTCAGGAGGCTGAGGCAGGAGAATGGCGTAAACCCGGGAGTCAGAGCTTGCAGTGAGCTGAGATCCGGCCACTGCATTCCAGCCTGGGCGACAGAGCGAGACTCCGTCTCAAAAAAAAAAAAAAAGAGACAGGGACCCTAAGCCACCTTCTCCCCCAGCTCACTCCACAAACCCTTTGTGCCAAACTCTCCCCGTCCAGGAGCTACAGGCCCTATTTGGGAGCCATCCAGGGTCTCAAGGTCTCCACCACCCAGCTGTCCATCTCATCGGGCCAGGCCTGCAGGCGTGGAGATCAGCAGGATGGGGTTCAAATCTGGCTGCACCCTGATGAGCTAAGTGACTCTGGGCCCATTTCTTAACCTCTGGGGGGCAATGCTCTCATCTGCAAAAAGGGGAAAAGGCTCATCGAGGAGAGTGGCAAGTAAAGGAGATGGCACCTGCGCAGACGGCAACGTGCGGGCACCCAGCGGATGATCACGCGTCGCCTTCCTGCCTCTTCTCCCCGCTTCTGCAGGAGCGTCGGCGGCAGGGAGCCGAGAGGAAGGGAGCAGCTGTCCGCTTGGGATGCGGGCTGCTCTGAGTTGGAAATGAAAAAGGAATAAGCAGCAGCTGCTCACTGACGAGCTTCATGTATCTGCCTTAAAACCCTAAAGGTGCATCTGGAAGATTTCCCGGGCAAGTTCTCTTTTATAGGTATATGAAGGCCAGGTGCAGTGGCTCACTCCTATAATCCCAGCACTCTGGGAGGCGAAGGCAGGTGGATCACCTGAAGTCGGGAGTTCGAGACCAGCCTGGCCAACTTGGTGAAACCCTGTCTCTACTCAAAATACAAAAATTCGCCAGGTGTGGTGGCGGGTGCCTATAATCTCAGCTACTTAGGATGCTGAGGCAGGAGAATCGCTTGAACCTGGGAGATGGAGGTTACAGTGAGCCAAGCTCGTGCTACTGCACTCCAGCCTAGGTGACAGAGCGAGGCTCCATCTCAAAAAATAAAAATAGGCTGGGCGCGGTGGCTCAAGCCTGTAATCCCAGCACTTTAGGAGGCCGAGACGGGCGGATCATGAGGTCAGGAGATCGAGACCATCCTGGCTAACACAGTGACACCCCGTCTCTCCTAAAAAATACAAAAAAAAAAAAAAAAAATTAGCCGGGTGAGGTGGCGGGCACCTGTAGTCCCAGTTACTCGGGAGGCTGAGGCAGGAGAATGGCGTAAATCCGGGAGGCGGAGCTTGCAGTGAGCTGAGATCTGGCCACTGCACTCCAGCCCAGGCGACAGAGCGAGACTCTGTCTCAAAAAAAAATAAAAATAAAAGTAAAAATAAAAATAAATTTTTTAAAAAGGTATATGAAAAAAGTCAAATGCCATGAGTGTTTTGTCGCAATATGCCAGTTACAAACGGGAACTGGAGGACTTCCCAAGTCATCTCCTCCTTCATTCCTTCCCTCCCTGCATATGTACTAAGAGTCCCCTGGGTGCTGGCGGCATCAGGGACCTGGGGTGCCTCACAGACCCTGCCTGCTCAGATCTTAAACCCAAGGAGGAGACATAAAAGTTAAAATAGGGTGGTAAGTGGAACAAATGGGGACCAGATGGGGCATTTGGCAGCACTTGGCAAGTCCCTTATTAAGGAGTCCCCAAAGAGGCCCAGCTTCCAGGGGAAGGAGGCGCCCCAGGCAGCGGGCCTGCAGAGGCGAAGGCCCAGAGTGGGGCTCTCAGGGAAGCTGTTCAGGATGCCGAGAGGAGGGGGGCAACTCACGAGCCTGGTGACGGGGACAGTCATAAAGTGCCATGAAGCACCATCCAGGCTGCCCACCAGCCTCCAGGACAGAAAGATCACAGCAGTTAAAGGTGTGGGGATCTGCTCACCTGATCCCCACTCAGCTCAGAAAATGACTGTTTCAGGGTCACAGGCAAAAGCCCAAGTCCTGCAAGCTGCTGGCCACAGGGTGCGGCTGGGGAAAGGTGGGGACGCCCGCCAGCCAACGTCTCTAGGAGCCCTGGGCTGCCAGAGACGCCTGCAGGACACCGGGAGGGCAGGCCAGACTAGACGGACTTCTACCTCTTCTCTCAGGACCCAGCCCTCAGGCCAGAGTGTCCTCAGGTCCCTGGGGCCCCCAGGGCTGCAGGCAGACAGGGAGAGGCCTGCGCCGCGGCGGGTCACTTGGTTCCTACAGGAAGTGGCCAGAGGCCCCAGCACTTGGGTACAGTAGCTACTCTTCCAGTCCCTGCCAGTGATGCTGGTGCTCACGGTCCACTCTCTCCAACTCTCCTCCCCAACCAGGGAGGAAAGCACTTTGGAGCAGGAGCTGGGCTATCTGGTTTGATATTCCAGCATGACTCTGCACGACCCTAGGCCAGTCACTTAACTTCCCTGGGCCTCCATTTCCTCACTTGCAAATCAGGCAGACAAACCCCCAAAGTCTCCCTCAGCTACAGGATTCTAAGTGTTAAAACAAAAAAAAAATCCACAAAAAGGAAACATGTGTCCAGCCCACACCCTCGCCTTCATTTGTCAAAAGGGGAAATGGTTTTGCTACGGGGTTTTCTTCCCCCAAACAGACATGGGAGACCTTTCCTATGATTGCAGAGCTGGAGCAGTCCACAGAGGAGCACAGAATCTTCCAGAGTTTGAGATCCACAGGGAATTTCTCCTAATTCTTCCGGGATAGGAGCACTGCTGCCTAATGGCATTCAATTCCCATCACTGCTGTAGCAAATGACCACACACTTGTGATGTCAAACCACACACATCTGTCCCACCCTCCACCTCACTAGGATCCAGGGAAGGTGTCCACAGGGCTGGGCACCCTCCCGAGGCTCAGGGAGACTGTGTTTTCCTGCATTTTCTCCCCACCCACATTTGTGGCCTCCTTCCTCCTTCCAAGCCTCTCCCGCTGCACCACTTGGATGGTCTATTGCGCTTTTAAAAACTCTTGTGATGACAGCGGGCCCATATGGATTATCCAGGATCATCTTCCTATTTTAAGACCAGCTGATTAGCAACCTTACCTGGCCCCGCCATGTCACCTAACATAGTCCCAGGTGCTGGGGATTAGGAGGTGCACACCTCTGGGAGTCATTATCCTGCCAACCCCAAGATCCAGGTCCTGGAGGGAGATGAAGGGTAGGACTACAGCCCCAGGAGGCTGCCTGCGTGGGTTCGAATCCTAGCTCCACCACTAAGGAACTGGGGGAGCACATTATCTGTAAAATGTGGGGGAGCCAGCCTCTTGGCTGTCAGCGCAGAGTGAGGCAGTGTGTGCAGCGACTGGAGCAGCACCTGGCACGGGAGCAGCTCCGTGAGCATCTGTTCCCTCATCGCCAAATATAAGAACTGACCTCGGCCCAACAGCTTCTCCAAACCTTCAGCTCCTTTCGGTCACAAGGCCAGGAGCACCCCCTGCCCCTCTGAAAGCCCCTAGCCCCTCTGAAAGCCCCACCCCACACGATGTTGGGAGCAGATATGTCGTAGGCTGCTCACCCATGCATGGCCACCGGAGAGACCAGGATGATGCCGCCTTCGATGGGTGCACAGTGCAGGGCAGGGCCAGGCACCAACAACCAGCCACAGTCACCAGTGCAAGCAAGGGGCCCCCACTGTCGCCTCTGGCCTGGGGCCAGGGAGAAGCTTCTGGAGGCACCTGACTTTCCTACAGGAAGTGGGGCCACAGGACAATGCACCTGAAAGGGGTTGGGGGGCAGCAGAAAGTCTTCCCCAGAAACTCCATCCTTGGCTCTTGACAGATGATTCTCCCAGAGGCCACTACTGGGGTTCACTTGGGTTTCTGCACATGGAGTTTGGCCAGCCCAGAAGGACGACAGGGCAGGCCAGGGCCACTGGCAATGGTGGCGGCAGGCCCCTCTGTGGTCTCCCCACCAGAAGCATCAGGAGGCCAGAGTGGTCAACAAGCCCTCACCTGGTCCCTGATGGGCAGAGGTCTTGAGCAGCCTCCTGACCTCCCGAGGTCCTCCCACCTCACCGAGGGACCCCCGGGAGTACTGAGAGCCGTGCCCTGGCTCCTCCGTGAGAGCGCTGGTTACATAAAGGCAGCCACACACCCAGCAAGATGAATTTACAATCCCTGAGCCCAGGTCATTCCGGCTTCCCCACAGGGAGCTCCTGGGGGCGTGGGGTGGGGGTGTAGAAGGGAGGGGTCAGTGCTCCATCCCTGGGAACCAGGCCATGAGTCCTGGACTCAGGCCAAAACACAGAGGCCTCACTTCTCTCCAGGCTTCTTGCTTTCCAACCACTTCTGCATGGGGCGTTCTCGTTTCCCTCGCAGGGCCCCCCGGGGTGGGGTGAGGAGGTGCCCAGTCACAGAATCACAGCAGCTGCCACACGGGGGTGTCAAGGCAGGGATGCGGATGCCAACCGAATGGGCACGGGGAAGCAGAGCAGGAGGTCTGCGCCCTGGGCCTCGCTGGCCTGTGTGACCTTAGGGAACTCACTTCATCTCTTTCGGCCTCTAGTTTCCTCCTCTGTAAACCGAGGGAGTGAGGTCAGGTGATGTGCACAATCGCGTGAATCTGTGTCCCGCATCTTCCACTCACCACCCCAAACAGTGCTTCTAAAACCCAGCTCCCCAATGCTTCGGCACCCTCCTGCCTCAGAAACACTTAGGCTTGTTCTTTATGCTGTGCCCTAAAAAGAGCCACCCTGGCCCTCTCCTGGGTGTCCTTACCAGGGCCAGGATGGTCAGCTCACCCTGCAGGAGCCCCCAAGGACTTTCAGTCACTCCCAGGATGGGGGTTGGCTGCCTGGAAGCGGCTTTTGCCCATCTCCGCTGCAGCCCCCACCAAGAGGCCAGTGCAGCAAAACAGGAGGTGTAGGTGGCAGGGGGCAGGGGCCGGGGCCAGGCCACTCCCTCCAGCAAGGCAGGAAGGGGGCGAGAAAAGCTGGACATGTGATCATTCCAGGCTGAGGTTCTGCATGGAGGAGGGGGCCCATGGCAAAGGAAGCAGGCCTAGGCGCTCTAGCAGTGGGAGGATGGGAAGGAGCTCTTGCTGGACACCCCCACCCCGCTGGCTCCTGCCCCGCCCCCGTCCCATCTGCGGGGAGAAAGTGAGGCTCTTTGCTTTGCCAAATCCCAGTAATGAATCTCACATTCACTCCATTCTCTGCTTATTGGAAATCCTCTCTCCACCTTCTGGATCCGCTCTGAACAGCTGGGCTGCAGAAGTCGGTGGAATGAAACATGCAGGGTGGCTCAGAGGCGCCTGTGCAGAAGAGCGCTGTGTCCCCGCCCACCCCTTCCTCTGAAGATAAGGCCTCTCTGTTCCTGCCCTTTCCCTGGGAAAGCTGGAGAGGGGGCCGAGTTAATGGCTCCACCATTAACTCTTTCATGCACATCGGCTTCCAGCAAGCATCCTCACACTCCCGAACCAGGCCTGCAGGGTGGAAAGGCAGCCACCGAGCTGAACTCAACTCCCGCCCAGCCGTGGAACCCAGTGTGGACAGCAAAGCACCCATGTATAACATGCACACGGGGCTGAGGCCAAGAGAACATGCACTCAGTTCTCCCTCGGTCCTCCGGCAACGCCTCCACGCTCTAGCCCTGCGTCAACCCCTAAACAGTGTGAGATTTTTCCAGGTGGAAGAATGGAAGCCCCTAAGAGGTCCGTGCTTTACGGATTACACAGAGGCAGGGCTCAGGAGCAAAGGCCTCCAGATCCCACAGTGCGGTGCTGGCAAGCTTGTGCTGTACCCGGATGAAGGTGACACGCTGACCTCCCTAAGGTGGCTGCAGGACAGCCAGGAGGAGGTGAGATGCCAGCCAAAGGCAGCCACAGACGACAGCACGACAGATTACCAGGAACGCCACCTGCGTGCAAAAGTGTCCGCCTCCCCTAGCTGCTTCATTCTGTGTCAACATCCTTTGGGAGTGACACGTGTGAGACTGGGCTGTGCGGATGAGTGGCCACTGGCACCTCCAGACCACCCCGAGGAGGGGCCACTCTGCTGCCAATCAGGTGTAGGGCAGGCGGCACTGGGGCATGACGACCCGCCCAGCATAGTTGCTCCACTTCTCCCTGCCTGAGCACAGGCTGGCAGGTTCAGAGGACAGGAGGAAACAGAGCCACCACGTGGGGCGTGTTTAGGGGTGAGCCACCTCGAGAGGCCACAGAATCAGAGCATGGGAGACACAGCTCAGCTCTGCCACTAACCTGCCATGCAGAACTGGCCAAGTCACTGCACTTCTCTGGGCCTCCGGTTTTCCAATCAGAGGGCTGGCCCAAGAGGTAAATGACAGTGGTTAGGGATGGGGGCACGGGAGCCAGACTTTCCGAATTCAGACCCTCCCTCTGCCATATTCAGAGGGAGGCTTGGGCAGGTTACTTAACATCTCTGGGCCATGGGTTCCTCATCGGTGAAATGGGAATAACAACAGAATCAATTTCAGTGTTGGTGGGAGGATTAAAGGGGATATTTAGTCCAGGTAAGGATACTTACTCCTCACACAGTTGACGGGGCCCTGTCCAGCACCGGCAGCCTGATGCCGGCAGAGGGAGGGTGAGCGTCTCTGCTCCCCTGCAGCCCCTCCTTTCCCCTCTTCCCTCCAGCTATGGCAACAACAGCTGGAGTTCACCCGTAGTTCCAGTGACGGGTTACCCTCCTGAATTAAGGACTGAAGGCCCCAGGCCTGCCACCCAAGGTCCTGGTGCAAGAGGGGTGGGCCACCGGTCCTTGTCTTCATCACACCAGGCTTCCACGCCCTCCTCCAAACAGGCCTTTGCTTCACGTGCAAGAGCAAATGCCAACCCTCATGTCTGGGGCAGGGGTGCCCACAAATGCCTTGGATGTGAGCTTCGATGGGGATCATGGTGCAGGTCCTGCCAGGGCACCTGGAACCACGAGGGACTGCCTGCAGCCCACAGAGGGTCCCCTGCAGGCCAGTGGGGCTCTGCCACCCTGCCTGCCACTCTGCTTAGCCACCTGGTGAAGAAAACAGGCTGCAGACTCAGAGCCAGTATGAGCTCACATGCTAGCAAGATAACACACCAAAGGAAGGATGTGCAGGACAAGGGAGCCATGGAGACCTCACCGCAGCCTCAGCAACCCACCAGCAGACCCCGTGCGGGCACCAGGCAGGCCACCCTACCAACTCTCAGGATGCTCCTGCAGGCCCTGCAGGCAGACAGGGTGAACGGAGGCACAAGGAGGGTAAGTCTGACACACGCTGGGGCTGGGCCTGGAGCCAGAGCCCCAGCCAGTCTTGCCACCATATCCTAACGCACTTTCCACAGACAGCAGGCCAAAGCAAGGCTGCCTAGACTGAAGGAGAAGGGGCCCTGCCTCGCCCACCACGGGCCTCCTGGAGACCCCAACACAGATCGCCAGCCCACAAACACCAAACCCAGAGCCTCTGACAAGTGAGAAACGTGAAACACGTACAGAACAGCTGCAGCTTAGCGCTTCTAACACACCAGACACACACAGGCACACACAGCGTCTCTGCGGAGGCCAGAAAACTCTGTGCTGGGAAGTCCCCCCATCGGGGGAGGCCCCACAGCAAGCTCCCCTCTCTGCCTGTCCACCAACGGGCGGGCGGAAGGTCCTAATCAGGACCATATGGGAAAGGCCGGCGGGAGGGGCAGAGAGGGAAAACGAACAGGCAACATCAAGCACCTGGGGCGGGTAGGCGGGGGATACCCAGGAGGAGAGGGCAGGGGTGCACTCCCCATCTCACTCACAGGGAACGGGGGTTCAGGAGGTGCAGGGGAAGGTCCCGGCCGCCTCATCTCTCTTCCTCTGCAGACGCACTCACGGCCTGTCCACGGGCAGCTGGATCCAGCCAGAGGTCAGACGCCCGCTCCAGCCCTACCCCTCTGGCCTCTTGAAAGCGAGCCAAGACAGTGCGGGGGATGACGCTGCTATTTCCGGCGTGGCCATGCTGGGCCTCGGGTTGGGTGGGAATGTGGCGGGGGCGCCATCCCTTTTGGCTGTCACAGGCACAAAAGCCTCTCCGTGTCCCAGTGCCACATGTGGGTCCCTTCCCTGCTGCCCCAACAGGAGGGACACCTGAGCAGACCCTGTTGGGGGGTGCTCCTCGCACCCAGTCCACCCTGACCTAGCAAATCCCCTTTCTGCTCCTTGGGGCAGGAGCCACCAGGTCAGGCCTCAGGCAATGGCCAGTGAAGGGGCTGCGCGGAGGGGCTTCCTGGCTCACAGGAAGGGAGGCTCTCCTTCCCTAGAACATGGCTGCAGCATCCTGTGACCGAGAGGGACACCATGGCTGGAGATGGTGGAACGGAGACGCCTCCACAGCATCCTCAATGCCCGGACCATCTCATTTTGCACAAAAAAGCTCTAAATTCTCTTGAGGGCTGAAGCCATTCTGAGTTGGGGTTTCTGTCACTCAGAAAAGCATCCTGTTGGAGCAGCTGAGAGCACAGCGGGAGGGGAGGGGCGGGAGAGAACGCCCCCCACAGTGACAGGGGATTCTCTGACTCCAAGAATCAGCTCCTGCAGAGGGCCTGCGGACACGGCCACCCACCCCCAGCCTTGAACTGTCCCCTGCCAAGGGCCCAGAAATTCCTGGGAGGGGGACTGCAGGGGGCCTCCTTCGTGAGAACGGTGACTGTGGTCAGGCCACAGCTCACAAGTCAGCAACTCTGCCCAGCGGCCACGGTGGACCCCTCTGGATGGCTTCCAGAAAAAGCGTTCCCCTTCCATTGTCAGTGTCCTGAAATCCAAGAATATACTCCCAACAGCAACTACAACAAAAGCTGACGCTGAGTGAGTACTGCAGGCACCATTTCCAGAGCCTCACACACCCCTGCCCGCTCAGTCCTCACAAAAACTCCGCCCATCCTTCCTCCCCTCTCCTCCTCGAACAGCACGGAAAACGGGCACGGAAGGGTTAAGCTGGACTGAGGAGGGGTTGGTGGAACAGCCTGGGGGTCCATTCTGCAAGAACCTCATATTGCAAAGGGAACCCTCGGGTCAGGGAGTGGGGCACAGCCCCCATCTATCTACCCCCACCCCCGTTCTCAGCACCAGGCCTGGCACAGAGCGGGCCTCGGCTGTAAATGAATAAGTGAATGAGAGCCTGCTGAGGGAACAAGGTGACAGGGACGAGGGAGAAACAATCAAAGTAGCCAACGCCGCGGCCGCCGTGATGACAGTGACAACGGCAGCAGTGACACGTGGGCTCCTGTCGTGCCAGGCCCATTCTAAGCACTTTGCTCTATGAACACATTTGTTTCTCATCACGTCTCTCTCAAGTGGGCATTTCTATTAGTCCATTTTACAGAGGGGAACGTAGTTGAGTGTACTGGCCAAAGTTGTGCTGCCAGGAAAGGTCATGGAGTCCAGGTAATGTGTGGCTTCCCAGCCGGGCTCTGGTTCACACGGCCTCACAGGCAGCCCCATGAAACACGCAGAGAGAACATGTGAGGGGTCCTCCTGCTGCCCCCCACCCCCAGTTGGGGTCCACCCTCTGCTGAAACCTCCCCAACGTGTTTCCAAGTCCCGCCAGCCACGAGACATTTTTTTGAACATCCAGTACCACCCTCCTATGGCTGTTTGACCTCATCCTTGTACAGGGCAAGACTTGGGCGAAAAGTGAAAAGGATGAAAATCCCTGAGAGAGGCGGCAAGGTGGCACTCTTTTTTTTTTCTTTCTTTCTTTTTTTTGAGACAGCATTTCACTCCCATCGCCCAGGCTGGAGTGCAGTGGCGCGATCTTGGCTCACTCCACCTCCCGGGCTCAAGCTATTCTCCTGCCTCAGCCTCCTGAGGAGCTGGGACCACAGGCACGTGCCACTGCACCTGGTTAATTTTTGTATTTTTTGTAGAGATGGAATTTCGCCATGTTGCCCAGGCTGGTCTCAAACTTCTGGGCTGAAGCAATCTGCCTGCCTTAGCCTTCTGGGATTACAGACGCGAACCACCATGCCTGGCTGAGGTGGTTCTCATACAAAGCAGAGAAAACCATCTTTAGTTCAAAACAAATTAGTAAGTATTGAGTATCTATGTAGAAAAAGACTGGAAGGAAATGCGAACATACTAACAGTATTTGTCTGGAGGATGCAATTATTATTGATCATTTCCTTTACATTTTCTAAGTTAATGTTTTTGTCACAAGTAGGTGTGATTTTTAAAATCACAAAAGTTAAAGGCTGGTTTTTTGTTTGTGTTTTGTTTTTTGAGACAGGGTCTCAACTTACCACCTAGGAGCCGGAGTATAGTGGTGTGGTCATAGCTCACTGCAGCCTCGAACTCCTAACTCAAGCAATCCTCCCACCTGAGCCTCCTGAGGAGTGGGGACGACAGGCAAGCGCCACTACACCTGGAGCTTCTGTTGCCCAGACTGGTCTTGAACACCTGGCCTCAAGCGACTCTCCCACCTCAGCCTCCCAAAGCTGGGATTACAGGCATGAGCCACCACACCCAGCAAAGATTGCTTTTCAATCAGGAAGAGAAATGCTTCTTAGTTCTTCTTCTTCTTCTTCTTTTTTTTTTTTGAGACGGAGTCTCGCTCTGTCACCCAGGCTGGAATGCAGTGGCCGGATCTGAGCTCACTGCAAGCTCCGCTTCCCGGGTTTACGCCATTCTCCTGCCTCAGCCTCCCGAGTAGCTGGGACTACAGGCGCCCGCCACCTCGCCCGGCTAGTTTTTTGTATTTTTAGTAGAGACGGGGTTTCACCGTATTAGCCAGGATGGTCTCGATCTCCTGACCTCGTGATCCGCCCGTCTCGGCCTCCCAAAGTGCTGGGATTACAGGCTTGAGCCACCGCGCCCGGCCTCTTCTTTTTTTTTTTTTGATACGGAGCACTGCTCTGTTGCCCAGGCTGGAGTGCAGTAGCATGGTCTCGGCTCACTGCAGCCTCTGCCTCCCGGGTTCAAGAGATTCTCCTGCCTCAGCCTCCCAAGTAGCTGGGATTACAAGCGTGCACCACCACACCCGGCTAATTTTTGTATTTTTAGTAGAGGTGGGGTTTCACCATGTTGACCAGCCTGGTCTTGAACTCCTGACCTTAAGGGATCCACCTGCCCCCGCTTCCCAAAGTGTTGGGATTACAGGCATGAGCCACCACACTCGGCCTGCTTCTTAGCACTTCTAACCTCTGCCCCTTGGCATCGCCTGGCCAAGCAGATGAAAGGTTCCAGTGAGCTGTCAACCAGTTCTGGGCTGGGGTCTTCCCTGGGCAGCTCCAAGTGGCTGGGATCTGGCTCCTTTTCCAGAGCTGGGTCCAGAAACCAAGATCGAGAATGCGTGACGGCTGCTCCGCAGGTCCTTGCTATGAGGTCACTTCCCTGGTTCCAGGGATCAGCCGCTGGCTGTAGGGAGCATGTGGGTTCAGCCAGGGTTTGTATCAACACAGCTCTGCTCCATCCGTGACCTAGTGGGTTCCTCCACCCCCCGCTGCATGACAACCCCAGGAAAAATGTTAGGAGGGAGGGAGCCGCTGGGGGTGTGACAGGAGACACTTTCCAGGGACAGAGTTGTAAAAACTGCTTCAAAGTCCTCTCCAAGGACTTTCAAGGCCTCCACTGCCCCCTACTGACGGGTCACAGCTCAGGAAGAGAAAGCTGGGGGTAGAGCTGGCCGGGGGGAGGGTGACCAGCACCCTCAAGGCAAGGAGATGAGCTGGGAGAACAGGGGGCTGGCAGGGCAGCCCCAGGCCAGCTCCTGTCTCCAGAACCACTGTCTCCCTCCTCTGGCCACAAAATGAGGCTGGCCGGACACAGGCCTACTCCACAGGCTGGGAGGCTGGGCGTGAAAGCACTGTGCTTGCATGGAGTACCCCATGGTGAATACCATCAAAGCCAACCCCCAGGGCCTGCTGTCCTACAGGGAAGACAACGTAAGGCACCCATGGAACCCAGAAGCATCTAAAGGATCAGACCGCCATGAGCTGGGAGGACACAGTTCTGCGGCAGGAGAAAGAGGGGCAGAGACAGGTTTCGCCCACTGTCCTTGTGATCATCGCCACTCAGGGCTGCTACGGACCACCCGGGATGGACCCTGCAGGGCGCATTCACAGTGCAAGAGTTCCTCTAGAGGATACCTTACTCCATCCTCACAAAAAGCCAGGGTTCAACCTGGTGAACCACCTTTCCCCATCTGTCCCACCCCCGGAGCCAGACCTGAATGGCTCCAGGCCTGGGTCCAGAAGGCACGCCCAAGAGATGAGTTTCCTCAAGCCTGCAAGGCCCCTGGGCCCTTGGCCTGAGCTCAGGTATTCGCACCATGCTAGGACAGCCCTGGGCAGGCATCTTCACTTCTGAACATCCCTCTCCACTTCTGCAGGATGCGGGGAACCGCGCCACCCGGCAAGGCCCGACTGGCGAGTGGTCCTCGCTCCAGCAGCAGCCGGCACTACCAAGACCGTCAGCCACTCCAGAGGCAAACGACAGGCCCTGGAGCGCAGTGTGGGGGCCAGAAGCCTGGTCCCCCCACATCTGCCCCATCTGCTGTGTTGTCCTGCGCACAGCCCACCCCTCTGTGGTCCCGAGTCTCAGCTCCGAGGTCTCTAAGACCCCTTCGGTCCCCGCAGCTCAGGATGCTCACTTGAAAACCAGGCCCAGTCAGCAGGGCCTCCCTCGTCAGCCCACCACTGGCCAGCTCCTGCCCAGCACCCTCCAGCTCATTATCCCCATCCCTGCAAATTCCACACCAGCACCCTAAGCCCTTCCTCCTCCAGGAAGGAGACTGTCCCCAAATGTGTCCCCTGTTCCCTTTCGACCAAAGTCCAGAAAATAGAGAAACAGCTTCCCTCCTCCTCTCCCCGCCGAACCCTCGGCCTTTCGGATGCCCCCTCTGATTCTCTGCTAATATCCCCACAACACAATCAGTCCTCAGTCCCTCCGCAAACGCAATCCGCAAGCATGCTGTAGCCCCGGCAGCCAGTGACGTCCCTATTTAGCAGCCTGCAGGAGCCAGCGCACCTCTCAGCCAGGTGAGCTGCAGGAGCCAGTCGTGGCAAGGGCAGGAGGCCTGGGTGCTGACGGCGTCGGCACCATCAAAATCATGGTCAGATCAACGTCACGGTCAGCGAGCTTCTCCACCTGCAATTTCCTCCTCACCAAGGCGGCCTCAGCCTCAGCCTCGGCCTTGGCCTTGGTCTTGGCCTCAGGAGCTGCAGACACAGCCCCCAGCCCCCACCCCAGGAGCTCGGCCTCATACACACTGGAGGACATGGAGCTGGGGCACAAACAGCCAAGAACAGGTACATCCGCAACCAGGAGCAGGAGGCAGAGGGCTGCTGAGATGTTCTGATTCCCACCGGCTGCCGGGGACTTACCGCTTATTATACACTGACTGTATACCCAGGGCTGTGACATGTCTGCTTCTTACATTATACCATTAAATCCCCAAATTTGTCCCCAATTTACATACGATGAGGCAAATTCAGAGTAAATAACCAGCTTATCAGCTTCTGAACCCAGGGGTGGCTCTAACCTCCCTCCTTCCAGCTGCTTTGAGCCCACACGAGTACCGAGGCACAAGTGAACCCTACCAGCTGGGAAGTGCACCCTCCCTCTCTGACCCCACAGCCCTCCCAGCCTGTGCCTGAAGCTGCCGGCACCCTCCCACCCAGCACTGCTCTCCGTAGCCTCAGCTGTTGCTGTGTGACCCAGGGTTAGTGCCCTAACCTCTCTGGACTACACCTGCAAGATGAGAATGCAGCCGCACAGCCTACTTCAAATGCTCACTAACTTGCATGCACAGCTAACATCTGCCGAGCCTGTGACATGGACCAGCTTTGCTTCAATTTAGAATGTGGTACCCCCACCCAGTTTGGGGGTGGAACTGTTAGTTCCTCTTTTTCTGGATAAGGAAGTTGAAAGGCTCCAGAAGGCACCAAGGTCAGCTGGTTTGCCAGTAGGTACAGTGCCCACCCATCACTCACAACCCACGCCCGACCGTTTCGCCTGTGTCCCCAGTTGAGATTCTGTGTGTACTTGAACACTTTGCCAATGGTTGAACCTGCACCAGGGTCACTGTGTCAGCTGGGCCTGCCGGGCCACCCTCCCCGAGCTCTGTCCAAGGCAGGGCCAGTCTTCATACCTCGCATCCTTGCCAGTGTCCCACCCAAGGCCCTGGAGTCAGAGATCCAGCTAAATCCTGACAATGCCCCATTCCTGCCCTATGACTATGGGCCAGCGAGTCAGCCGCTCTGTGCCTCCCAGGTTGCTGTGAGGGTTACAGGAGATGCGGTGAAGGCCCTGAGCTTGGTGGCTGGCCTGCTGGAAAGGCTAGTTATGTGGTGCAAGGATGGCAGCGGTGACAATAAATGAATCGAACGAAAACAAGGCAAACTGGGCCTGGGGAAGGGCGCTGGTTAAACAGACCTGAGTGGATCAGGACCTTGCACATGAGCAGGCGGGAACAGCTCCAAATAGCAAGTCTGGCAGCCCAGGATGACTCAGCCCTGGGTGCTGTTCAGGACCCCCTCTCAGTTCCTCTGCCGGCCTGGCCTCCTCCTTCCAGCCTGACTGCCCCTATGGGTACCAACGAGTTCCCGACCAGGACTGAGGCAGAACAGACAAGAGCTCAAGGCCCTGCAGGCAGGCACAGAGTGTGAATGGCAAACAGGAGACGCTCCAGGCACCCCACCGTCCTTCCCTCCCTGAAGGCTGACAATGCCAACCTACAGAAAAAGCTGTTCTTCCTGGCCTCGGATCCCATCTCAACACAGTGCATGAGGCAGCTGTGACCAGAGGGTGTGACTACCCCTGCAGATGGAACCCATTCACTGTGCCCAGCCCATAGCCAGAGCCCGGAGGACGGGGGAAGTGAGGTGGGGCATCTCCTACAGTGAAGGGAGAAACCAATCTAGCTATTTTTTCTTGGATTGCTTCTGGAACTCACCCTGTCATGGCTCTACCCTAACTCAGCTTCCCAAAGCCTCAGAGAGCTCTGTGCTTTTCCCTGCATCCCATCTCATCCACTTGTGCTGGATTAGTCCCCTAGAAACCCCGTCTCCTGTCATTCCCAGGGCACCAAGGCTGGTTGGTGGGTTTAGGGATTCCCATCTTCTGATCCAGCCCCAGTGGCTCACCCCACACTCACCTGCACTCACAGGTGTATCTCCCACCTCCAGCCTTTCCACAGGCAGCCCCACATTCTGGGAGCTCAGCCTCCCGCAACGACTCACTCCAGAGAACAGGGACCTCTCTCTCTGACTCCTTCTTAGCTCCAACCATGAGCAGTCCATGTCCTAGCAATGCCTTAGTTGCTTGTCTGCTAAGTTATGACAATGCCCCTTTGCCCTCTAACCTAATGTCTGCATATAGACAAACCTCCACATTCCAAACCACCAGATACCACTTCTTCCAGGAAGTCTTCCCTGACTGCTCCAGTTGGACAGAGGCTTCCCTCCTCTGCGCTCTCCTAGTGTTTAACAAGCATTTACTGAGCACCCGTGACATGCAAGGCACCCGCAACACAAGTCAGTGCCCCGTGCCCTCCCAGAGGGCATATGAACAAATAAACGGCAAGACTCTCCAATACTCATCCCTGCCCCACAGAAAACCACCCACAGGCATGGGAGGGCTGCTTTAACTGCGGGTGACAGGGAGGCCTCTCCAAGATGGCAGCGCTTCAGCAAGACCTGAATGAGGTGGCCAGGAGGTCTGGGGAGGGACTTCTCGCGAGGGAACAAGCGAACATTCTTCTGTGAGGATGAGCCCTCATGTCCCAGGAGCAGCCAGGCCAGGAGGCCGGTGGGGAGTGGCCGGGTGACGTGGGATCTCACAGGCTGCCCCAGGATGAATCAGCATCCCAAGCACAGCAGACACCCAGGGAAGGCTTAGGCTGGGGGGTGATCTGAACACATTCTCCATCCAGGAGCTCACCGGGGCTCCTGGGCTCATGCTGTCCCGCCACTGCACACCTCCAGGGCGTTGGGGTGGCACCCTTTACACAGGCAGTGCTCCTGGGGAAGGTGTGCTGTGCAGGGGACTCGCTGGCCACCCTGTGGGACGAACCACAGGCGACGGTGTAGGACAGGTGGTCAGTTTAGGAGGGACAACTACCCAAGCAGGGGTCAGAGGGCACTCGGATTTGGGAGGAATCCTCAACTTCTCAGGCCCAGGCAACCAGAGATGGGGCGCGGGGTGCTGCTTCCTGAGATGGGAGGCCTGGGTTCCTGGCTATATTCCCTGGTGTGGAGGTGCTGGGAGGTTCGGAGGCCTCCTCCTGAGGCTGGGACCCTCTGGTCATCCTGACCCACTGTTCCGATCCTATCCGCCTGTCTGAGGGCAGAGCCTGAACTCACAGTCGTGCACACTCCCCTCTGCACAGGGCCCTGTGGGGCCGCATAGCAGCCTCTCCTCTACAGATCAGGACCCTGAGCTCCAGGAGGGCTGGGACTGTCCGAGACCGCAGAGCCAGGGTCGGACACAGCCAGGCCAACCTCCTGACTTCTGGCTCCATGCATTCTAGGCACACAGGTAAAATTCTGCTGGCTGGGAGGGTGGGGGGTGGGGGGAGATGAGCAGGTGGGCAGCTTCTTCTTAGCCTCCCAACATGTGTGTGCCGGATCCCTGGGGGAGGAGCACAAAGACCCTTTCCCAAGACACAGAAAGAGGCAGTGGGGGGTCCTTCTCTGGCTGAGGCTCCAGGTCCTGAGTGCTGGATGCAGCCCCACTTGGAGGTTGGAAGTCAGGTGGCCTCGGGGGTGTGTGGGGCCCGCCAGCTCAGCTGTAGCTCCTTCCATGTAAGGGAACCTCCCAGGCAGCATCCCCATGGCCAGAGAGGGGGCCGGGAAGAGTGGGGGCTGCAGCCAGAGTGGCACTCGGGTGGGCTGCACCCTGAGGACACGGTCACATCCCCTTCCCGGACCTCTGAAGCCCTCAGGTACGGGTCAAGGGCTCTCAGCTGCAGGCAGGAGAGGGCCCCACAGTCACAGATCCGGGGAGTCCAGCTTACAAAGCCCAGAGGCTTCCGGAGGCCACTGGCCCAGCTTCCTGTGCAGCTGGGTTTTCCTGGGAGGCCCTCCTCCGGCACTCTCAGTCCCCAGCCCGCACGACCTCCCACAGCTGGGCCCATCTTCCCAGGCCCAGGTCACGTGGTGCAGGTCAGTGGGGCTCTGGGGGAGGGCAGGGCGCCAGGAACAGCCCCGGGGGTGGGGGGACTGGTGCAGAGCTCACTTTGGCCGCCTGCCCACTTTGCACGAGGGATGCTAGACTTCCACATGTGGTCACTCAACTTCGCCCAACTATGCGTAAGTCCTGGTTACCCTCACCCTAGTGACGGGAATTAAACTGGCCAAGGAGCAGCTCAGATTCTGAGCAGAGTAGGGGTCCGAGCCTCCCAGGAGTTCTAGGCATCCCCCAGCCCCTCCTCCTGAGTACTGAGTCCACACACTCAGCACCCAAATGCCCATTCACTTGGGGGTCCGCCAACCGCTAGTCGGCATGGCTTAACAAAGGGCTTCTGTGCCACAGGCCTCATTTGATCCTCCCAAAAACCCTCTGAGGCAGGACAATGTTATTCAACCCATTTTACAGACAAAGCAACTGAGTCATAAAATGGCTTGCCAAAAGATACAGAGGCAGAAAGATCAACAGCAAAGAGCTTCTCTGCGATCCTGACCAGCAAGGCCCCCAGAAAAAAGCCAGGGACCCTGAGGCGCTCACAGGAGCAGAGTCCTGGAGGGGAACGAGAGCTTAGCCTCATGCCACCCTCAAAGGGTACCTTGAAGGTCAAGGTATTGGGCCCAAGCAGGCTGGACTCTGTTCCCTGCACCCCTCCCACCTCCTGAAGCCCCTTCCCTCCCACCCAGGTGGGCCGTGGAGGTGTCCACAACACATAATGGAACAGCCGGTGGGTCATGGCCCCCCCCCACTGAGCCAAGGGGCTCGACCAGAGGCTCAAACAGTGGCATAGAAACCGTGAGCTTAACTGCAAACCAGCTCGGGCTTTGGAGTCAAGCAGCCCTGTGTTCAAAGCCAGGGTCAGCTGCTTCTAGCTGTGTGGCCTGGGGCCGGTTCTTCAACCTCTCTGTGCCTCGGTGCCTTCTTCTCTACGGTAGTAACAGGACCGTTTTCTACGGCAATGGTGCGGATACGTCCCATGAAGCACATAAAGCTTCGAGCCCAGCGCCTGGAGTATGTCAGGATGCAGTAAGTGGTCACTTATGATTCATGAAATATTAATAAGGCGAGGGGTGGAATGACAGCCTCCCTGCGTTGTCCCTAAAATGGAAACAAATCTGCTCAGTGCTCAAAGCAGCAGAAAGCGAGCCAAGGACAGGCTCCCAGTGACCATGCCCTGGCAGCAGGGCGGGTGGCCACCCTCCAGATGAGCTCATAGCTGGCACCTGCTTCCAGAGCACATGTCTGGACTTTCCAGATCTTTCCTCCCCTTTCTCTGACCTTTCCCTACTCTGCAACCCCCACCTCCTGCCACTTTCTTACTCACTCTCTCCTTTCATTCCTGTTCAAAAACAAATAATGGAGGCCAAATGTGTCAGCTGGCTCCCTGGAAAGGCTTCCCTGAAGCAGGAACACAAGGCGGGCGGTGGAGGATTACTCAGCGTAAGCCACGTGATCTCTGCGCGGAGCCGGGGAAGGGGAGGCGCTGAGATCGAGGGTGCTAGGATCGAGGCACTGAGACGGGGTCACTGGACAAAGGCCAGGGCCAGCTCCCGTTCCCACCCCAACAGGGGCCCCCACATTTAGGGGCCACATCTCCAAAGTCTCTTGGGCAAGAGAGACAAATCCCATCACAGGGTCACAAACGCTGCCTCCAGGCCGCGATCTGGGTGGGGGTGGGAGATTCCTGGCCGGTTCCTAAACATTCACTCAGTGGACAGAACTATCAAGGGGAACTCAATGTTTCCACAACAGCTTGGTCAAGATACAGGTATCAGGCTGGGCGCGGTGGCCCACGCCTGTAGTCCCAGCACTTTGGGAGGCTGAGGTGAGGGGATTGCTTGAGGCCAGGAGTTCGAGACCAGCCTGGCCAACATGGTGAAACCCCATCTCTACTAAAAATACAAAAATTAGCCAGGTGTGATGGTGCAAGCCTGTAGTCCCAGCTACTTGGGAGGCTGAGACAGGAGAATTGCTTGAACCCTGGAGGTGGAGGTTGCCGTGAGCGGAGATCCGCACCACTGCCTTCCAGCCTGGACGACAGAGCGAGAGGGTCTCAAAAAAAAAAAAAAAAAGATGCAGGTATTGTCTCAGGGTTCACAAGTCTAACCTTACCCCTGACATTGGCATTTAATCCTGATGCAGATCCTAGCAGGAAAAAGGAGAAGAGCCTGAAGGCTGTGGGGACGAGGGGGTTTAGAGCAGTGCTTATTAGACTTTCTCTGGCAGGCAGAAGTGTCCCCTGGAGGCTGCTAGACAAGCAGAGGGCCCACCCCAGAGCCTCTGGTTCGGCAGGGCTGGGTTAGGGCCCAGGAAGCTGCATTTCGGCAGGGAATTCAGCGCTATCCTGAGCCCTACTTTGGAAGCAGAACAGAACCAGAGGGCAGAACAGAACCAGAACCAAAAGCTTCTGTGGGCCCCGTTTCCTGGGGATGGGCCTCTGCACCATCCGAGGTGACCATTAGTCCAGCTCCCTGGGACCAGCCCTGGGCACTCCCTGGGAAAAGCAGGACCTGCAGAGGATGGTTTTCCAGGATCCCCCTGACCCCCCACCCCACCCCGCTCTCACCCCAGCTTCCCCCACTTCCATCCTCCACCTAGAACTCTGGAGACCTGGCCCTGGAGGCCCAGAGACCAGAAGTAAGAGGAGACAAGGGGAGAAGCTCCCTTCCCCATTCCCCAGCCACACCAATGGGCTGACCTCCCAGGAAGCCACGCCAGCCACTGCTACTGTCCTGGCCGCCCCGCCTGGCCCCAAGGCTGGGTGATGACAAGCATTCCGTTCTGCCTCCCTCTTCACCTGAGGCTCCTGCTGATGTGAGGCCTGACCACGCGCCCAGGAGGCACAGGACAGAGTCCAGAGCTGTTCAAGAACACATAAGGCTGAGGCCCGCTTCCTGCACCTGGGAAGGGCCAGGAAGGGTTAAAGGAAAACCCCAGATGAGCACAATGGCTCATGCCTGGAATCCTAGCACTTTGGCAGGCCAAGGCAGGAGGATCATTTAAGCCCAGGAGTTAGAGGTCAGCCCGGGAAATATAGTGAGACCCCATTTCTACAAAAAAAATTAAAATTAAAAAATTAGCCAGGCATGGTGGCACACGCCTGTAGTCCCAGCCACTTGGCAGGCTGAGGTGGGAGGATCACTGAGCCCAGGAGGTAAAGATCACAGTGAGTGGGAGATTGGGCCACTGAACTCCAGCCTGGGCGACAGAGAGAGACCGTCTCAAAAAAAACCCTACACTCCAAGGAGCTTAGTGGAACCTTCGGCCAGGACGACTGTGCAATAAGCTGGCAGCTGCCAATCCCCAAGGGTGAAGACCCATCCACTAACAACCTGCACCCCAGTGCGGTGAGAGGAAGCGCCTGGGGAAAGATGCCGGCTGAGGCACCGAGCTCAGCAGCTCAGCCCGATCGACCGTGGAGAAGCCACTCCAGTTCCAAAGAGAAAGATCATTAAACCTCAGGTGAATCGCTCAAAAGCCATCCCTGTACACACAGAGGGCACATTCTGGGACATGTGGATACCTTCCCCCAGGACAGGAAGTAAAACCAGTAGGCAGAGATGTGGGCCTCCCTGCTCTTGCTGGAGCCAGCCTAGAGCCCTCATCTCAGTCCCCAGGGAAGCACAGACCCCCACCTCCACCGCAGCCAAAAGACTTCCAACCTCATCTCAGTCCCCAGGGAAGCACAGACCCCCACCTCCACCGCAGCCAAAAGACTTCCTGTTGGCTTTCCCAGCAGGATCCAGCCCAGGTCTTGTGGGGAGAGGCAGCAGGGGGAGGAGAAAGACAGAGAAAGATGAGCTCCTGGCAGCTGTGACTAGCGGGAGAGAAATGAGGTTCCAATCTGTTCCTGCTCACCCCCCAGACGGGCGGTGTCTTATTTCAAAATCCAGGGCAGCTGAGGGACTGAAGGAAGAGGGAGACACCTTCTAACTGGGGTTTTCTTTCATTTCACCCCATGGCGCCTTACACAGGAAAGAGCCGGAAGGGCTCGGGCTCCCGGCATCCAGCCAAAGCCTCAGGCAGGGGCCCAGACAAGGGGCTGTGCTATCACTCCGGGTAGCCCGAGGGTCAGCGACGGTAGAGCTCCACCCCACCCCACCACTGCACAGTACCCCATATCCAGGACAGCTCAGCAGCCAGGCTGCCCCAGGGTTCAAATCCAGACACTTAACTGTGGGGCCTCAGGCAAGTGGCTGAAGCTCTCTATGCCTTGATTTCCTAATCTGGAAAATGGGATAATGAAAGTAACTGTTGGGCAGGGCAAGGGGTAAGTGAAAGCCAGCGTTTGTTTGAGAGTGATGTGGTTAGGACCATCATTGTGACCGGACACTGAGCCTTCTCCTCCCACCTGAGACAAGGGTTTCACTCACTGTTGCCAGAAAGATCTGGACCCGGAAGGACGAGGGAAGTCGTCTCATTCGCAATCCCAGAGGGAAGGTGAGGTCCCCGTGCCAGCTGGCTGCTGCAGGGGAGAGGGTGGGAGACGGCTGGGGGACAGAGGAGCAGGGACAGCAGGAGAAACGGCCGGCAGGGAAGTACCCCAGCGATCTAAAGGACTGTCTACCAGGAGGACAGCTCAGACTCTTCCCCACTGAGACAGACTCCTCTGGACAGTTGGGCTGAGGATTCCCAGGGCCTCTGAGTGAAACGGAATCAGCCATCACTGAAGCCACATGTCCCACAGGCTTGCAAGCACAAGTGGGGACTGCCCAGGTGTCTCTGTTTCATAGGGGCCAGGCACCAAGGCCAGGGTGGCCAGAGGACATCACACAGCCCAGTGGGGGGCTCGCAGAACCACCAGCCAAGAAGGCGCGTGCAGAAGCACGCCAGTGTTGCAAGCAGGCAAACTTCCTGCTGGACTGAACATGGGGAGCTGAGCTTCCAATTGCTGAGCCGGGTTGTCTGGTCCGCTTCTCTCTTCCTGAACAGAATGTCCCCACACAGAGCGGCCAGGCAACGGCATGGCCAAGTGGGGGTCTGCATTCCAGGCCTGCCCTGCAGCCTGACCAGCCTGCCACCCTCCCAGGAGACACAGGACTGGCCAGGGCTAGGCTGCCACAGGAATAAGGCAGGGCTGTGACCTCCTCCATGGCCCAGGCGCCTGGGGGAGGGACCATGAGCTCCAGTTCAGGGGGCAGACAGGAAACGGGGGGTCCACACTCCCCCCAACCACGGAGCTGGCTTCTCCTCCACTGCATTCTCACCAGCCATACCCCCCACCAAAAAAACCACCTTACCCAATGGGTGGTTTTGCAGGGACACCCAGCCCAATGAAGTTACCTGGTGGGGGCCTTGGGGGATGGGGCCCCCAGAAATGCACACGGGCAGTGGGCGAGCCGGAGGCTGTGTGAGGCCTTGCTTCCTGGGGCTGGCCGGGAGGTGCCTCAACCATCTGTGTAACCCGAGCCCGCTGTGACCAGGACCTGCTGCTTCCCCATCTCAGCCCTCTCCTATCAGCATCAGCTAAGCATTAGTCAGCAGGTGCCGGCAGGGAGCCACGGCCTAAGGCAGGCCTGCAGTTAGACCAGCACCAGGGGAGGGACCAGGAGAAAGACCTCTAGAGTGGAAGCCACAGCCCCTCTTCCTCCTGGGCTGGGCGACAGATCACCATCCCCAGCCAGCCCTGGGGAAGCGGGAGGGGTCAGCCTGGTCGCAGGTACAGCACTGGGGTCCTCAAGGTGGCTGCTGCTGGCCACGGCCCCTCTTCCTCCTGGGCTGGGCAACAGACCACCATCCCCAGCCCGCCCTAGGGAAGCGGGAGGGGTCAGCTGGGGCACAGGTATAGCTCCGGGGTCCCTGCAGCAGCTGCTGCTGACCACAGGCCTGTTACTCCTCCTCCAGCTGGGTTCCCACTCTGGTCCTGAAAGCGCCTCCCTCAGCTCCCATCTCCTGCCCAGGAGGCAGCCAACACCCCAAGCGCTGCCACAGCAGGAGGCTGGGCCTGCAAGTGTGACCCGCCTGGGGAGGGACAGAGGGAAAGACCACCTCCGTTCAAACAGCAGTCTTCTCCCTCCCCTCGGGGGTTCCCACGGGGTCTCCAGTCTCTCTCTGGCCAAGAGGTAAGGAGAGGCAGGGAAGTTTCAGGAACATCAGCAGAGAAGAGACAGGGCAGGCTAGAGGAAGCGGGTTGTAGGGTGCCTAAGGCTTTGGGCTGGGCTTTGGGAGGCCAGGGTATGGGCAACTGGGAGGCTCAGGTAGGGAAATCTGCCCCGCAGGTACCCTGGGAGACAGAGGAGAGGGGACATGACAGCCGTCCCTCACTGCCTCCCGGCTGTGGCTTCCAGGGGCCTCGGCTCAGACCAGATGCACCCCATGCACCAGGTCTCGGTTCAGCCAGGAAGCAGGGCCCACGGGCCTCCATGACTGCCTGGACAGTGATCCCCAAAGGGCCCCCTCACCAGCTGGGGAGCTCCCGAGGGGAAAGTGGCTTTGCGGACCATCTGGAGACATCAATGGGCCATGAGGACAGGAGGAGGCGTGGACATCCTCACAGCCTTGAGGGAAAACCAAAGCAGAGCTGGAGGCCGGGCACAGTGACTCACACCTGTAATCCCAGCACTTTGGGAGGCCGAGGCGGGCGGATCACTTGAGGTCATGAGTTCAAGACCAGCCTGGCCAACATGATGAAAACTGATCCCTGCTAAAAGTACAAAAACTAGCCGGCCACGGTGGCACGTGCCTGTAGTCCCAGCTACTCGGAAGGCTGAGGCAGGAGAATTGCTTGAACCCAGGTGGTGGAGACTGCAGTGAGCTGAGATGGTACCACTGCACTCCAGCCTGGGCAACAGAGTGAGACTCCATCTTTAAAAAAAAAAAGCAGAGCCGGAGGCCGGGTGGCTTTCAGAGCCTGACAAGGAGGCTGTGAGGCTGGGCTGCCTTTCCGGCCGTCCGAGGGGCAGGAACTGGCCCAGCCTGAGCTGCAGACCCACAAGAGGCTGAACCCAAGCGGTACTCCAAGATGAGGCAGGGCTATCCTGTCCACACCTGTGTCCAGGCCTCAAGGGCCACCCTCTCCAGGAGCTCAGTTTGATGGTCTCTCAGGCTGAGAGGCTGTCAAGGGGCTCTAAGGTGCCCCAGCGTGTGAATCGGTGGGTTCTGATGTGTGAGAGCTCGAGTCACTCCCCCCACCGCCAGGGAACAGGAATGAGGAGCCCCCACTCCCGGTGTCCAGCAGGCGGGAGGCAGCCACTGGACTGTGTGACCAGGTGCCACCAGACCCTGAGGGCCCATGGATATGGCACATGACCACTTTAGTTTTAATGACCAATGCCTGTGCAGCAGGTGCTGAGGGGCCTCAGCCCCGAGCAAGGCTGGGTTCCTGGAACACCCCCCCCCCGCGCCGACAGAAGGATTTGCAGCTGTGGAGCTCTTAAGATATTTTTCAGTAGCAAACAAAGCATGGGGCTGGACGGTGGACCTATGAGTGCCCTCACTTGAATGCGGATAAAGACAGAAAAGACAGCAAACATTCGCGAACAAAAGGAATGGCTCCTGCGTATTGAACTTCCACTTACCGGCCCTTGTCTGGTATAAAGTGCTCAGGAACTCTCCGACAGCTTCAGTTAGAAACGTGCTTTTGTTTGGCTATGTGGAAAATTCTATACACACTAAGATACATGATGCTTCTGGTCCTCCCTACGAATGTTCTATGCTTTCTGGGTTTATGATTTGGAATTTGCAGATCTCTGCCACCTTTGTTCCAG
This sequence comes from Theropithecus gelada, assembly GCF_003255815.1. Taxonomy (NCBI): domain Eukaryota; kingdom Metazoa; phylum Chordata; class Mammalia; order Primates; family Cercopithecidae; genus Theropithecus; species Theropithecus gelada. Next base: position 50,763,050 of record NC_037684.1, on the reverse strand, counting down.
AGTCACAAGGATCTTGGATGCAGGAAATGTTTTCTATGTGCAAGGACTCCCTCCCCCCTGCCAGGGTCCATCGGCCTCTCTCTGTCCACAGGTGTCACCCAAACCCTCGCACCTGCCGCCTCCTCTTTCTAATTACCTCCTGCAACTCATCAAGAGCTTCCACACCTTGAGAGCTAGACTGCTGGAGACACACAAGGCACGCAGAAGTCCGTGAAACGACACTGAGCATCTATTAGGCACTTACTGTGTGCCTGGTTTGGTAATAATAAGTAAAATCACAATGCTCTGGGCACATCAGTACACTTCCTTATGTTCATCCTCCCAACTACTCAATGAGATGGCTCTATAAATGAGGAAACTGAGGCACAGGGAAGTGAGACTGGCCCAAAGCCACAGGTTAGGAAGGGTAGGGCCAAAATTCAAATCCAGGTAGTCTGGTACCAAATCCCAGCTCTTCACATGAAAGGCATCTTGTAACTCCTCGAGAAGGCTGGGACTATTATTTTCATTGCACCGACGAGGAAACCAAGACGCCAAATGGCCAGGCAGCCCTGGAGCTAGGTGGGCCCAGTGGCTTATGGGAGCACATGGAATGGAGCCCATGTGAGGCTCAGGTTGGGGTCCCCCATCTTATTCTGGTCTAAGGGATGAGGTGACTGGGAGTGTCAGAGACACTCTGGGACTGGCCATCCAGGTGCTCTGTATCCAGTTCCAGTGTGAAGCAGGCGAGAGTGGACAACCTGCCACCCAGCAGGGCTGCTGTCCATATCCCAGTGGCTCTTCAAAGCCTGGCTAAGCAGAGCAAGACCGTCCTCGGACCAGAGTGACTCCCAAGCCACACAAGCACTCAGTTATGCTTCGGAGGATGCAGGACTGGGAAGGCCTTCCTCCCACCGCATCCTCACCCAGTTCCTCCGTGGGGCAGCTGGCTCCAGGCACAGACTCAGACGCCCCTCTCCCTGCCTGCTGTCAGCACATCCCTGGCTTCACTGCCGCTTCAGGGAGGGGCCCGAGAGCTCCCCAGCCCTGTCACTCATCACACTCCATTCAGAGGGCCGGGGACTCAGCACCGATTTGCCAAGCATCCAGCAGCAAAACCATGGGTTGGAAAGGGCCACAGTGCTGCTCTGATCTGGCCCCGTCCAGGTGTCGTTCTCACCAGCTCCTTCCTGTTCCTGGCCCCACCTCTCAGGTACCATGAGCTCTGCAGGTCCAAAGCCAAATTCACCAGCCCTTGACCCTCTCCAGCTGGGATTAGGGTGAGGCCCTCGTCCAGGTGCAAAAGTTAAGGGAGTGCCAAAAAATCCAAGAATCAAACAATATTTTAAAGTAACATTTTAAACAAATCAAATTCCAGGCTGAACAAACTCTGACATGGCTGTGCACGTGCAGGGCTGGGCCTGTCTTTATTTAAAATTCCAACATTTGTTCACCATGGAGGTTACTTTGCATCATTTCAATATGTAAAAACACTGCATTAAATACCATCTGTGTTGATTCCTGAGCTCTTTGGTGTCCCCTTACATTGTGCTCCTGACAAGTGCCTGACACACCTTGCCCCAGTCAGCCCTGCTCTCTAAGCGCCCTCCTGGGTCTGTCCTGCCCACGCTCCTCGCAGCCACCAGGAGCCACTGAGCCACCGCGTCTGCTTATTTTGCTCCTTATGCCTGCGCACCGTCCACCTCACTGTGCTTCCCTCATGTGCCTTGGTCGCACGTCAGCTCCAAACAGGAGCCCGGTGGGCTGGAAGCACATACCAGTGCTGCACTCCCCCGCCTCAGTGCCAGGCACAGGGCAGCACTGGAGATTTTCTTTTTTTTTTTTTTTTGAGACGTAGTCTCACTCTGTCACCCAGGCTGGAGTGCAGTGGTGCAATTTTGGCTCACTGCAACCTCCACCTCCTAGGTTCAAGCTCTGCCTCCTGGAATCAAGCAGATTCTCCTGCCTCAGCCTCCCAAGTAGCTGGGACTACAGGTGCACGCCACCATGACCAGCTAATTTTTGTATTTTTAGTAGAGACGGGGTTTTGCCATGTTGGCCAGGCTGGTCTCGAACTCCTGACCTCAGGTGATCTGCCTGCCTTGACCTCGCACAGTGCTGGGATTCCAGGTGTGAGGCACCACGCCTGGCCGAGACTTCTTGAATAAACAAACATTCCCAGGATGGAGAGCTGCCCACGGAACATGCTCAGGGTTTGCCTCTGCACCTCTGCCTGCTGCGCCCAGAAGCAACCCAGGGCCACTCCAGCTGCCTCCACCTGGCCACCTCCCTGCCCTCACCCAGGCTGGCTTGTCCCACCCTGTGGGCCAAGAAAACTATCTAGTAGGTGGTGACCAGAGTTTTTTTTTTTCATTTGAAAAGAATACACTCACGAAAGGCCAACGGTGACAACATCCCAATGTCCCTCAGCTGATGAAGGCAACGTGTCTGTCCACAATGGAACAGTCCATTCCACGGTGGAATATTACTCAATATTCCACCTGCTACAATGCGGAGGGATCTTGGAAACGTGACACCAAGTGGAGAAGCCAGACACAAAGGCCAAACGTGCAATTCTCTGTACAAGAAATGTCTAGAATCGGCCAGGCGCAGTAGCTCACGCCTGTAATTCCAGAACTTCGAAAGGCCAAGACAGGAGGATCACTTGAGCCCAGGAGTTCAAGAGCAGCCTGGGCAACATGGTGAAACCTCATCTCTACAAAAAAATACAAAAATTAGCCAGGCATGGTGGCACAGGCCTGTAGTCTCAGCTACTTGGGTGGCTGTGGTGGCAAGATGGCTTGAGCCAGGGAGGCGGAGGTTGCAGTGAGCAGAGACTGAGCCATTCACTCCAGCCTGAGTGACAGAATCAGACCCTACCTAAAAAAAAAAAAAAAAAAAAAGAAAGAAAGAAAAAAAAAAGAAAAGAAAAGTCTGGAATCCACACAGATAGAAAGGAAATATGGAGGAGGAGGGCAGGATTGATAGCTAAAGGCTACGGGGTTTCTTCTTAAGAAAAGAATTTTCTAAATTTCTCAAATTTTCAATTTTCTAAAATTGGTTGTGGTGATGATGGTTGCACTACTCTCTGAATAGACTGAAAACCATGGAATTATGCACTTTAAATGGGTGGATTGTATAGTAGCTTACTTGAATCTCAATAAAGCTGTTTAAAAAAAATGAAAAAAGCCTTCCCTCTCTCCAAAACAAACAAACAAACAAAAAAATAGAGAGAGAAAGAGAAAAAAAAAAAAAAAAGAAAATACCAAAGTGTAGCGCAGGCATGGTAAAGGTAAGAATTCCATGATGGAAATTTGGTTTCATTTATATACCCCCACCACCTCCCACCCCCACCCCATATAGGTGTGTCCTGGGTCGTGGTGTCAAGCGCATGTCTTTCTGGAGGCTGCAGTCCAGACTGATTTTGAAAGCCACTCTCTGGGCAGCTCCAAACCTCTCATAATTCCTGAAGCCCTTGGCCTGCTGGGACCACTGAGCCACCCCCAGACCCAGTCCCCTGTCACTACCTACTCAAGACTGCAGCCGTGGGGAGGGGGGCTCTCTCTTAAGGGTGCAGGGGTCCTGTGGCTTCATCCCCTCTCAGAATACACATCACCCTGCACTGCACACATGTGTCTCAACATGGAGCATCCCAGGATGCCAGCCACAGCCAGTGATGTTTGCACACAGACCGATCGATCGTGCTTTGCTGACCAATCATGTCAATCACCCCGCTGCACGCTGTCCTCACTAAGTGAGCTAAAGTAACCCCCACGGAATAAGCCGAGGGATTTTAAATAAGCTAAAAGACACTTTTCTAGGAAAAAATAATGAATTTTAAGAAGAAAAACTCCAAAACTGAAAGACCCGTGGAAAAAATTTAAATTTTTAAAGTGATAGACTCCCCCAAAAGTATCAGGCCCAGATGGTTTCACTAGTGAATTCTTGAAAAGTTTTAACAAAGAGATTATTATGTTGCTGCTTAAAATGTTCCAGAACACAGAGGGGAAAAGAAATGTATCCAAATTGTTTTTGCTAAGCCAGCACAATACAGACACCAAAACTGATAAAAATAGCGCACACACACACACACACACACACACACACACACGCCCCACCCGCTCCAGACCAAGCTCGCTGCTGTGTATCCAGGCAATACCATCTACCTCTACCTCGCTGCTGAACCCAATTCCAATGAATTCATGATTCCAACATGTAAAAATGAAACCACAGAAGTACTAGAAGAAAACGTGGGTGAAATTCTTTCCCATAATTTCAGAACGCAGGAGACCTCTAAACAGGACATGAATTCCAAAAGCTAAAAGGGAAAGCAGAGACTTGACAACATCAGGATTACAGGATTAAAATGTTCTGTGTGGAAGAACATCCCAGAAATAAAATCAAAAATAGGCAGCTGGGGACAAGACACTCATACCTGCTGTGATAAAGATGTACAAATAACTTTTTTTTTTTTTTTTTTTTTTTTAAAGACAGGATCTCACTCTCACCCAGGCTGAAATTCAGTGGTACGATCACAGCTCCCAGCAGCCTCAAACTCCCAGACTCAAATGATCCTCCCACACCAGCCTCCCAGGTAGCTGGGACTACAGGAGCACCACCTCACCCAGCTAATTTTTGCAGAGATGTGATTTTGCCATGTTACCCAGGCTGGTCTCAAACTCCTAAGCTCAAGCGATCCGCCCACTTCAGCCTCCCAAAGTGCTGGGATTACAGGTGTGAGCCACCACGCCTGGCTTACAAAGAACTCTTTTTAAAACATTTCAACAAGGAAAGGATGAACCATCCAAATGAAAAGAGAACACAGGACCCTGGTCTGTAACATACGAAGAGATAATCCCTCTCGCTTGACCGAGATGCACAAAATAAAACACCAATTGGAAAGCGTCTGGCCCTCAGCCAGGGGTGAGGGGCATAGGACCTCCCTGCTGGACCATCACTGCACAGGGCCCAGCAGACAGTTGAGCAGGCCGGCGAGGGGAGGGGTCCTAAAAAATTCTAGTAACCACTTTAGAGGCCAACTCAGGAACAAGGATTGATTTTTTTTTTTTTTTTTGATACGGAGTCTTGCTGTGTCAGCCAGGCTGGAGTGCAATGGCGCAATCTTGGCTCACTGCAACCTCCACCTCTTGGATTCAAGTAAATCTCCTGCCTTAGCCTCCTGAGTAGCTGAGATTACAGGCACAAGTCACCATGCCCAGCTAATTTTTGTATTTTTAGTAGAGATGGGGGTTTCACCATGTTGGCCAGGCTGGTGTTGAACTCCTGACCTCAGGTGATCAGCCCATCTAGGCCTCCCAAAGTGCTGGGATTACAAGCGTGAGCCACTGTGCCCGGCAGATCAAAACTTAAATGCACACATCCTTGACACAGAAATTCACTCTTAAGGGCTCATCCTAGTCATGTGTGCACATGTACAAGTGTGAGAACATCTGTTGCAGCCTCTCAATCACAGTAGGAAGCTGGACAAGCCTGGCAGCACCATGGGACATCTGATGATACAAGCATGAAAAGGAACGTGCTACTTTGGGAGGCCAAGGCAGGCAGATCTCGAGGTCAGGAGTTCAAGACCAGCCTGGCCAACATGGTGAAACCCCGTTTCTACTAAAAATACAAAAATTAGCCAGGCAGGGTGGTGGGCACCTGTAATTCCAGCTACTTGGGAGGCTGAGGCAGGAGAATTGCTTAAAACCGGAAGACGGAGGTTTCATTGAGCCCAGGGAGCCCATATGGCACCACTGCACTCCAGCCTGGTCAACGGTCCGGTCACAAAAAAAAAAGTAACATGCTACATCTACAAGTGGCAACAGTGTTGTCAAATGGAAAAAAATAAAAGCTGGTTGCAGAAGTCTGATTTCCTTTGTGTTCTTGAAAAGTCTAAATTTACACATTGACTTTTTTTACACAAGCCCTGAATGACTCTGCACAAATAAAATTCAGAAGAATGCCACACCCAGCTGTCAACATGGCCACCCCTTGGGAAAGAGTTGGGGAATGGGAGAGAAAAACTTCCTTTCGAAATTTCATGTGATCTTCATTTTTTATCTAAGAATGACTGGGCATTGTTTTTTGTTTTTTTTGTGTGTGTGTTTTTTTTTTTTTTCCAGGTGGAGTCTTGTTCCGTCACCCAGGCTGGACTGCACTAGCACAATCTCAGCTCACTGAAACCTCCACCTCCTGGGTTTAGGCGATTCTCCTGCCTCAGCCTCCCTCCCAAGCAGCTGGGACTACAGGCACCTGTCCCCACGCCCGGTCGTGCATTGCTTTTTAGGATGAAGAAAGGGAAAGGTCACAGGGAGAATGGGAGCCAGAACACAGAGCAGGGCTTCTAAACACCAGCTTGAGGGCGGGGCGGGCGGGAGAGACACGGGGCGACGCCACCGGCCTGAAATCTAGGGATGGTATGAGATGCTGCCCGGGGGCTTCAGACAAGGCCTGCCTGCTGATTAAATCAGGGTTGGGTTCGGCTTTTGTTTATATGCTTGTTTAACACGATCCCCCAGGCACTCCAGCCCTGCTTGCGAATTATCACTGTTCACTCTCACCACGCTGCACAGGAAGAATTGTGCCCACTTCCACACTGAGAAAACGACCAGAGAGGAAAGCCCCTAGGCAGGGCAGGGGCGGCAGCCCAGGCAGTGTGAGCGTGTGAGCGCAGAGCCGGCGCTCCTCTGCCTTTTCCCCACACACAAGTGGGCAAGGCATTACAGGCATCTACATTGTCACCCCTGCGGGCCATTTTGGAAGGCGGGAGATGGAATCAGTGATCTCCAGGGCCATTTCCAGTTCCAGGTTTCAGACTGGGGCGGTGGAGCGGAATCGAGCTTGACCCGTGACTGTGGACAAATCACTTTCCCCCTCACCTGCACTGGATGAGACCAGGAATCTCCACTCTGGGTTCCTTAAGAGTCCCGGGGCTCCACAGAGGACACCCAGTAGTGGGATGGGGGGACAGGGTTGGGGGAGCTCCATGCCTCAGAGTATCTCCACTTTAACCCCTTCCTGGGCTCAGTGTTTGGAGAGAACGGGAAGGAAGCTCAGCCCTGGCCATGGGCTACTCTAGCCTGTCAGTTACAGCCCAGCCCCCAGGAGCCCCCTTGGACTGCAGGAGAGAGAGTCACTTATCGCACCTACAGAAAACCCCAGAGAGGGAGTGGAGTCCAACCGAGGAAGCGCCTCCCGGCAGCTCTCAGACATGAGGTCCCAGGTGACACAGTGTGTCAGGGTGGACCACACGGCATCCTCCCAGGCTGTCTGCTGGAATCCAGGGTCTGGTTAGGGGCTGCCCACACTTCGGGGCCCCGGGCGGGGAGTCTGAGTGCACTCCTGCAGGGTTGAATGTGCCCTCTGTCCACACCGCACAGAGCATGGCTGTCTGGCCGGGGCGCGCCCCTCCGGACAGGCTCGCCATTGTGCAGACCCTCAATCCCAGCAGCTGTCCCAGGCCTGGGAGGCTGCGGGTGCAGACACAGCTCCTCTCTCTTCTGGCAGCTGCTCTGGCTTCCTGGGACAAGTGCTGAGAGGAGGCCTCCCCCACTGCCATGTGTCTGGGGGCTGGGGCTCCATCCTGGGGCCAGGCTGAGTGGTCAGGGCCACAGAGCTACAGGGGACGGAGTGGAGACACCACCCCCAGTGCCTGCCTCCTGGCCCCACCCTTCCCCGCAGCTGCCCACTCTATTTAAGGTATTCCACAGCTGCTCGGCACCCGCTGCATTCCCAGACCAGCCCTCCTTTCCTCTCACCACTGCAGGGTACTTGGCAGGCAGCTAAGCAGGCCACCAGGGGAAGGGTTCTCTTCCTGGGCCCTGCAGCCAGGCTCTGTTCTCTGGCCCCACCCCGTCCCACCATGAAGGAGACACACCTGGCCTGGCCGCTCCTCCTCCATTGATCCTCCTGTTCCCCCAGCACATGGGGGACTTCCTGCTCTAGACCTAGGTCTGAGAGGCTCGGAGAAGGACGGTACTTGTTCTTAGAAGGGGAAAGAGAAAGAGACCCAATCCCAAAGTAAAAGGGGACCTGGGTGCCCTCTGGAAGCAGCTCAGGAAAATGGGAGGAGGTGGGAGCAGCGGGACCTTCTGAGTAAGGCAGCCCGGCAGGAATATCGGTGCCTTCTGGACACCCGGCTTTCGCCCCTCCAGAAGCAGAAGCACACAGCCCCACACAGAAAAATCCTGCAGGCTCAGGACCCCAGGCATGACACGATCCAAACTCACTGCTTCATCAGACACCAGTGAGTCCCTTGACGCTTACCAAGGCCCCCTGCCTTACACCTGGTACTGGACGAACCTGTAGACCCCGCCTCAGGGAGTCCACAGTCCAGGGACAGGCTCAGAGCCTATGTGGGGTGTCCTGTAAACATGGGGCCAGGAGCCGGGCTGTCTAGGGGGCCCTTCCTCCCTAAATCACGGCAGTCACGGTCTCCCCAATTTCACAGTCCCTGATCCCCACCAGGAACTTCTGGGGCCTAGTAGGTGTTCCTCCCTTGCAGGCTGATGCCCACCCTCCCCACCCCCGACTCAGGCTCAGCTCTGACCCCACTTTCCCCAAAGCCACCTCTTCAATGCTCTGCGTTGGGTGGTTCCAGGGAGCCCTGGGCTTTGATTAACCCTATACTCAATGCTGTACTGGCAGCCCTGCTGTCTGAGCTGAGATTGCTCCCTGTTCTGTCCCCGGAACACAGGGCCTGGTGCGGACCAAGTATGCGAAGAGCCACGCCCACCATCATCGGCTTCGGGGGCCTGACTCCCAGCTCCCTCAACGCTCCACCCACACGACAAAGATTTCCAGACCCTCTGGGTCACAGGAAAACTACTGAGACATGCTGCCATATCTACCCCGCCCCAATTTTACACCCATGGTCACAGCGGCCCCAGCACCACCGTGGACTCCCTTCTTGGTTCTTGGGGTAGGTGGATACATGAGAGCTCAGCCCCCAGCCACCTCTGCAGATGCCTCTTTGACAAATCAAGAAATTGAGGCTGGGAGGGGTGAAGTGATGGTTCAGAACCAGTTGGCTCATGGGGCAGAGCCGGGACATGCCCAGAACTGAGCTGGGCACCGGGCCTGGCCTCCCTCTTGCCCCCAGTGAGTATCCCAAGAAGGCAGAGAACCAGACCCACGGACGAGCACTGAGCACCTGCCTTATAAGGCAGCTCTGGAGAAACTTGGCTGGTGTGGCTGAGGAGCCAGAGGGGAGTAACTCTGGTGGGGGGGCTCTGAGCCAGCGGCCAGCCCTTGCAGTCTCAGTCCTGGGTGCTGCGGCCCAGCCTCGCCCCATCCAGAGGCACCCATGTGGGGGGCAGGGAAAGAGCAGGGATCCGGGAGAGGAGGCAAGGCCTTCCCCACCCAGAGCCTGAGAGGACCAGGGATGACCCCAAAGGACGAGGGTCCTGTGGGAGGACAGCAAGGAGGGTGCCAAGTTCAAGGGCAGGGCCAGAGCCTCAGAAACCGAGAATCCACCGCACCAGCATAAAGCTCAGACCTCACCAGGCCCTGGGGCGGAGGAGCAGGCAGGGAGGCCTCTGCCCTCTGCAGCTCCTCTCTTCCTCTCCCTCCCCTTCAACCATCTAGGTGCCGACACTCCTTCCTGAAATGCTGACCCCTTCCAGAACCCCCACACTGAAGCTGACACCCACCCACTGAGCCCTCCAGCACGACCTCCAGAGGAGACACCAGGTGCCCTGGGGGTAAAGTTGACCAGGAAAGTTTCTACTTGGTCCCTAGGGATGTCCCAAGGGGGTCACTACATCTCTGCAAGAACCACAAAAAAAGCCATCCCCCATCTCACCACCAGTGGCTCACTCCTTCAGCATAATTTCACGGCATACCTATTATGTCCAACTCACTTACTTGGTATCTTACGGGATTTCTTTTTTTTTTGTTTGAGACAGGGTCTCACACTGTCCCTAAGCTGGAGTGCAGTGGCACAATCTCAGTTCACTGCAGCCTCAGCCTCCCGTGCTTAGGTGATCCACCTCAGCCTCCTGGGTAGCTGGGACTACAAGCGCGTGCTACCGCGCCTGGCTAAGTTTTTGTATTTTTTTGTAAAGACGGGGTTTCTCTATGTTGCCCAGGCTGGTCCCAAACTCCTGGGCTCAAGCAATCTGCCTGCCTCGGCCTCCCAAAGTGCTGGATTTACAGGCATGAACCACTGCACCCGGCCTCTTACAGGATTCTTTGTAAAAAACCAAGACAGACTGGGCACGGTGGTTCACACCTGTAATCCCAGCACTTTGGGAGTCCTGGGAAGCCGAGGCAGGTAGGTCACAAGGTCAGGAGTTTGAGACCAGCCTGGCCAATATGGTGAAACTCTGTCTCTACTAAAAATACAAAAGTTAGCCAGGAGTGGTAGCCCGCGCTAATAGTCCCAGCTACTCGGGAGGCTGAGGCAGAAAAATCGCTTGAACCTGGGAGGCAGAGCTTGCAGTAAGCCGAGATCACACCACTGCACTCCAGCCCGGGCGATAGAATGAGACTCCGTCTCAAAAAAAAAAAGAGAAGCAGAGGTCAGGGTTCAGGAGATCAGGGCAAAGGGGTTGTGAGGAAAGGCAATAGAATGAGATTCCGTCTCAAAAAAAAAAAAAAAAAAAAAAAGAGAAGCAGAGGTCAGGGTTCAGGAGGTCAGGGCAAAGGGGTTGTGAGACCAAGGAAAGACCAAAGCAGGAGAAGCTGGGAAGCAGAGAGGTGTGAGCTGAGCAGGAGAGTGAATCAACCATGGCGGGGCCTACGGTGAGTGAGCAGGGAAGGCTCAGGATGGGAAGAGATCTCAGCAGTGCTGTGCTTTGGGGAAGTCAGTCTGGGAGCAATTCAGCTGGGCCCCAGGAGACCCTGCCCTGTGCCCGCGGCTCTGGGGTGGAGACAAACCACAGCATAGACGCCCTCCCGCAGGCAGAAGCCAAGGGGCTGGGCATCTGCTGAGAGGGCACGGAAACTCCCTCCCTGATCCCTTTCCCTATGGTGCCAGCTGGATCCCTGGTGCTCAGGGTTCAGAGGGGCCATGGAGATTGGTCAGAGCTGTGCATATGGGGGCTCAGGGAGCTCCCAGCCCAGCCCACATGGAGGGGCAGAAGGGGATGGGCCTGCTGGACCTGCAGGAAAGATGGGCAGGAAGCCGAGTTGGAGAGAACTGGATGTGTGTCCAGAACGGTTGTGACACAGAGAGGAAGAACGGAGAAGCAAGCAGGTGGTGCCTCAGAGGAAGAGCTAGTGGGGCTCAGGCCTGGGTCCCCCAAGAAGCCACTCTCATTGGATTTCAAGAGTATCCCTCCATGGGGAAGGCCTTGCCCTCATCTCTCCCTACCTTTCCTCCACCCGGACTTGCTTAGGCCCTCAGGACCGTCAGCCCAGCCCACGGACCTCTCCACGCGGGCTGGACTCCCACCTGCACAGGTCCCCATCGGGAGATGGCCGGGTCTGGGATGCTGATGGTTTTCTCTCATGCCCCGGCTCCAACACGTGCATCCTATTCCATGTTGAAAGCCACCGTTCCCCACAGAGCACCAGGCTCCTGCCAGCTCTGAACGCTGCTGCCTCCACGTGGCCTGCCTTTCTCTCCCCTTCCTGGCCTGATGACATTGCACTTCCACTGCTGGGGAAGCTCCCTGGGCACTCCTTGTGTCCCAGCCATCCTGCTCACGGCTCAGTGAGCTCCAGAAAGCAGAGCCTGCAGGATGTGTCCCTGGGTCTGGCTCCCAGTGCAGTCTCTGGCACAATTTAGGGGCTGAGCTGTGTCTGCCCTTGTACATCCCCATGGACATCCCCCAACCCGTCTCCCAGAGCCAGGACCATGTCTCTGTGCATCCAGCACCAGCCGTCACCAAGATTTAGACGGCCCAGTGACAACCGCCTCCCCAGCCACATCCTGTTTGACTCAGCTGAGTGTGAACACATCAACCCAGGAGGTGGGTGTATCCGGCACGTCAAACAAAGGTCCTGCACCAACAGAAGGCTGGGGAGGAAACAGCCTCCTGCCACTCTGCAAACTGCCCGTCCCTTTGGCCTGACACCATGCCACTGGCAGCCACTGTCACTGAGTCTGGGCGGCTGGGGCAGAGTCAAGCTTAAGAGAGATGGGAGAGGGAACACAGACTCTCACACTGAGGGCTGGAAAGGACATTCCAAGGCCCACTAGCCTCTGGCTACTCAGTGTGTTCCGATGCCCCCTCTGTAGGAAATGCAGAGTCCCAGGCCTCAGACCTGCCGAGACCAATGTGTGCTCCACATGCCCGTGAAAGCATGAGGAGCACTGGTCTCCCCCTGACCCACACCCTCTCCAGGCCCCACGTCCTCCCAGCCCCCAAGCCCACTGACCACTTGAGAACTCTCATTCAAAAAGAAAAACCAAAAAGGGGTTGGATGGCTCATGCCTATAATCCCAGCACTTTGGGAGGCCGAGGCAGGAGGCTCATTTGAACCCAGGAGTTTGAGACCAGCCTGGGCAACTTAGTGAAAACCTGTCTCTACAAAAAATTTTAAAATTTAGCCAGGCATGGTGGCGTGCAACCTGTGGTCCTAGGTACTTGGGAGGCTGAGGTTGGGGGATCACTTGAGCCCAGGAGGCAGAGGTTGCAGTGAGCAGTGATCACACCACTGCACTCCAGCCTGGAGGACAGAGAAAGACCTTGTGTCAAAAAAGTCAAAGAAGATGGAAAGTAGGGACTTAGAGAGATGTGGAAGCAACACAAGGGTCCACCGATGGAGGAACAGCTACACAACACAGGTGCATCACACAACAGAATATTATTTGGCCTTTAAAAGGAAGGAAATTCTGCCCCATACTACAGCATGACGGATGAACCTTCAGGACGTCATGCTGAGTGAAATGAGCCAGACACAAAATGGGCCATTATTGTATTTTTCCACTCACACAAGGTTCCTAGAGTGGTCAAATAAGTTCACAATAAAGACAGAAAATAGAATGGTGGCTGCCAGCAGCTGAGGGAGGGGCATGGTGAGCTTGTCTAACGAGGACAAAGCTCATTCAGGGAGGATGAAAAGGGTCCCGGAGATGGACAGCGGTGGCAACTGCAAAACACTGTGAATGTGCTGAATGCCACGAAACGTACACTGCAAAGTGGCTAAAACTGCACATTGTATGTTGTGTATTTCACAATTAGAAATGAGAAGAAAAAGGTAAATCAAAAACCCAGACTTTGCTGTTCGTCCAGCCCTAAGAAGGCTCACTGAACATAGTATACTGAGTTCGGATCCTGTGCCCAGAATCGGACCCGGCTCTAGAGGGGCTTCTAACCCAGCTGGCACCTTAACATAGCCCCATGGAGCCACGATCCCTGCTGGGGCCAGGGGGCACGCTTCTGAGAAGAGAGCCAACTATGTCCCACAGCCTGGCAGTTCCGAACAGGCCCTGCGTCCCACAGGACTGGCACCAATCCCCTGCCCGTAAGCTCCACGTCAGCACAGCTCTGGGCTTGAGCCCTCCCAGGACACTGCTGGAGCCCATGGCCTCTCTCCTCTCACCAGAAGGGCACCCCCAAATAAAACTGTGTGCAGCTATCACAGAGTCCCCTGGTCCAGGAACCCCTTCCCAGTGCCCTGAGAGTTTTGTCCTGCAGACTAAGATGCTCCTCATGTTCCCCTCCCTCTGCCACAACCATCCCTCCTGGGGGAGGAGGAGCAGGTCATGAGCTCCGATGCAAGCCTCGGGAGGCATACGTCCCTCCTCCCTGCCCCAAGCCCTCGGACTCTGCTGGGCACATCCAGGCAGCCTGCAATTCCTCAAGCAGGAGTCACCGGAATGTGACAGCCCTTCCAGGGGTCTCAACCCCACCCTGTCCCACACCCCTGCATGAGCCTGCCCTGGTTCCTGCATGGCTCCTCATTCTCCAAGTCTCCCAGGCCCTCCAGGGACACACAGCAGACAGAGGTCCTACCAAGGCCCATGGTGACCAATAAAGGAGGCTCTTGAAACCCAGAGAATCTTTCCAAACTCTCACTCAAGTCCCACTTGGAGCATCCTGGCATGTTCCCATCAGGCAGAGAGAGCCACAGCCACCTCTCCTGAGCTTGCAGACTCCCACCCCCATGCATTCCATTCTTTCTGGGTCTCCAGGGTAGCATCCCCCACCCATATCCAGCTTCTTCCTCCAAGATTCTGTGGCAAAGCCAGCAACCAGGTCCCCATCACCACCGCATCCAAGACCCAGTGCTCTGCGACTCACCCTCCTGGCTCCGGGGTGCAGCCTCAGCCACAGGGGCCTGGGGCTTGGGCTCCAGCCTGCTCTGCAACTGAGACACGGGGGCGGGCTCTGAATTCTCCAGGGTCTGGGCTGGGCTGGGGGCGGCGAGCGCCTCAGCAGGCTTGGGCATCTGGATCTCCACCCTCTTGGGGGCTGCGTCGGTGGCAGGGGCAGTGGGCACCTCGGGGATCTTGGAGGCGGGGGGCTCCATCCTCCGGTGGGCTGACTCCTGGGGTTTGACGAGGGTGATCTCCGTCCTCCGAGGAGCCGGCTCTGGCGTCTTGTGGCCCAACACCTCAGCCCTCTTGAGCCCAAATCGGGACGGCCCGATGGCCCCGGCGTTCTCCACCTGCTTGGATGAGATGTCAATGGACAGCTCGGTGCGCCGGGACACCGGCTCAGCCGCCTTGGGGCCCGAGAGCTCCACCCTCCGCAGGGATGCCTTGGGGGAGCGCTGGCTTAGGGAGTCCACATGGCGGGCCGAGGGCTCTGAGTTCTTCACGCCCAGGTCCTGGAATTTCTGGGTGGAGCTGGCCACAGTGGCTCGGAGTAGGGGAGTCTGGACCCTCCGGGGTGGGGTGGAGTTGGGTGTCTCAACCTCCTCGACCTCAAAAGATCTCTTCAAGGCTGAAAAATAAAGAGAGGGAGTACAATTGGTGAGTGGACGGCTCAGGAACACTCCGGCATGTTTCCTGCTAAGGAGCAGCAGAGGAAGGCAGGCAATGCTGCGCTGAGGGCCCCGGGGCTCTTCCTGTCCTTCACATCTCAGCAAGCAGAAGGGACAGCCTCATCCTAAGACACCCACAGCAAGCGAAAGGGACAGCCCCATCCTAGGAGACCTGTCATGAGTTCTGGGGCAGAGATGCAGGCTGGAGCAGGAAGACGCTGCCCATCATGTCTGGCCATGGCCACGGTGCAAACCACACAGCCTCCCCCTCCAGCTACATCTACACAGGAACGTTCTAGTTCCAGAGAAGACTTTTATTTCCTTTTTTTTTTTTTTTTTTTTTGAGATGGAGTCTTGATCGGTTGCCCTGGCTGGAGTGCAATGGCACCTCCTGGGTTCAAGCAATTCTCCTACCTCAGCCTCCCCAGTAGCTGGGATTATAGGCACGGGCCACCATGCCTGGCTAATTTTTGTATTTTTAGTAGAGACGGGGTTTCACCATGTTGGTCAGTCTGGTCTCAGCCTCCTGACCTCAAGTGATCCACCCACCTCAGCCTCCCAAAGTGCTGGGATTACAGGCGTGAGCCACCACGCCCGGCCTTGATTTCCTTCTTGTCGCAGCTGTTTTTATCCCTCCTCACCTCCAGCCAAGGCACACACCCAGACACCAGCAGCAAACACCTCTACCACCAGCCACAGTGGGGGACACACCTCCAACAATAAGTGACCACAACTGTAACCAATCAGAACCACAGTGAGGAGGAAACCCCATCAAAGACACCAAGAGTGGACACTGGAGCTTTCAGTGCTGGCGAGGCGCCGGGCTTACCGCGCTCATCACATCTACAGCCGCTCAACCCTGGGACGTAAAGAATACCAATACCCCCAGTACAGATGGGGAAAGTGAGGCACGGGGTAGACCAAAGCCAGACTGTACATCAGGCTGATACCAGAGCCCAAGGTTCTAACCACTTGGTTGTCCGGCTCCCCCAGCTTAGTCCACAGGAACCAACTTTCTCAGTCATCAGCCTCTCCTGCATCTTCCCATCCAATACTTCAAACCCATGCAGTGATGCCAACCACCCAGCTCCCACCCTGCAGCCATCCTGCCTCTTGGAGGCACCAGAGTCTGCTCCCTCGGAGGCAGTGGGGATGGTACCTGGGAAGCTGCCACCTCCACAGTCCCCACAACCGCACTCCAAATGAGAGCCAGCTGCTCCTGGTTATTAGGGCCAGAGCAGGGAGGGGCCCACATGGCAGGCACATTCACCAGCTCCTTCCCTAGGCCAGGCTCCCAGCACAGCTCCCCCAGCACAGCCCCCCTGGAGACCCACAGTGCCTTCCGCAGGCGCTCCCTGCCTCACCAGGCCAGAGTCCAGGTCTCATAGGATCCCACCACTGCCTCCCCTGCCCACAGGAAAAGGGATGACAGCTGGTCCCCAGCCCCTAACAATAGCTCTCCAGGACCATTTCAGTGCCTTCCCCTCACCTGTCTCTCTTCCTCCAAATGCACGCTGGCACTGGGGAGGGGAAGAGGAAGCCCAACCCCCTAATCCTGGCTGCTTCAGCTGCCAGCTCCCTGGGCAAGGCACTCCTGTGGGCGCCCTCTCTAAGCCATGGGCACCTCTCCTTCTTGGTGGACACAGATAAAATCCTGGGTCACTAAGCTCAGCCTCCACCAGAAGCTGGGCAAGGAGCCGCGTGGACTCCAGGGAACTCTCAGTTGTCCCAGGCCCTGTCTCAGCTCCACCACTGCCCTAGAGGATATGGGCCTGGCGTGGCCAGAGCTGTTCACTTCTCAAGAGAGTAGAAATCTGGATCTTTATATGATATCTCCTGATCCTTAAATGCTGGCATAAAACAAAACAAGCCCTTTTTAAAACACCAAGCAGCCTGGCTGACATGGTGAAACCCCACTTTACTAAAAGTAAAAAATTAACTGGGCACGGTGACGCTCATCTATAGTCCCAGCTGCTCGGGAGGCTGAGGCAGAAGAATCGCTTGAACCCAGGAGGCAGAGGTTGCAAAGCTGAGATCATGTCACTGCACTCGGCCTGAGCGAGAGAGTGAGACTCTTGTCTCCAAAAACTAAAACTAAAAATAAAATAAAACACCACAGGGCCAAACAAAATCAAATCCACAGGCTGTATTCGCTTGTGGGTCCAGCCATGACCTCTGACTGATCGCATGGCTGCAGGGCAGCAGGATCCTGAGCCCCAGGATCAGGGGTGTGCCAGGTATGGGCTCCCACCACGGTGCCACTCCACCCCTCTGCCACTGCATGCAAACTGCTGGCTCTGTTCAGATTCTGCAGAAGCCCCAGGGCTCCAAGGGAAGATTGAATGTCCACTTCTACCAGCCAGAAAGCCCAGAGTTCAATGCCCAGAACTGAATGTCATAAGATGGGCTTACCTAGCTCATTACATCTACACCCGCTTAAACCTGGGCTGTAAAGGATATTATTACCCCCCATACAGATGGGGAAAGTGAGGCATGGGGTAGACACAGAGCCAGACTGTACATTGGGCTGATGCCAGAAAGTGCAAAGCTTAATGCCTGGGTCCTCGTGTGGTTCCCAGGGCCTCCCACGGTCCTCTGATCTGCCCCCTGCCTCCTGAGCACTGTACAAACTGTCCCCACATGGTGTGCCGCTGTCTTATGGGCGTTGTAGAGCAGAGGCCGGCTTCCAGGTGTCCTCAACATCCTTCCGTGTGGCCAAGTTGGAGAACAGAAACTAGACAAGAGAAGGCCTTGTCCCAGGTCCAACCCAAGAAAACAAACGACCTTCCCTGGGAGATCCGTTGAATCCCTCCTTGGGGAGTCCCCTTGGAGACACCCCCCAGCGGCCGACTCATGATTCAGGACCCTGCACCAAAGCAAAGCCCTCCCTGGTGTGAGCTTACAATTGAGTCTACAGTGCGGATGCAGTGATTTATTCCAGCCAGACCAACACGCACAAGCGGATCATTCTAGAACCAGAGCCGGCCCCTCCCCCAAGGCACTCCTCCTTCCTCCAGTTGTCTGCGTGGCTGGCGCCTCACCACCTTGGCCATCTGCACAAAATGTACATGTGTGCCGGTCCCCAGCCATCCTCTCATCTCTTTCAATGCTTGGTGTCTTTTCATGGATGGGTCCCTCCGTCCCCACTGGCTGGCCTCTGTGCTTACTGTCCAGCTCTATGATCTATCTGGGTGTTCCATCTAGCACCACCCCCATGCCCACTAGCTCTAAGTAAGCTCTGAGAGAGCAGGGGCTGTTCCCCCCGCAGGGACCACCCCACCATCAGGGCGGCGCTGCTCAAAGGTGGGTTTGTTCTAGATAACAGCCAGGAGATCTCGCAGCCTCCAGAACTGCGAGAGAATACAACTGTGTGCTAGGAGAACAGTGAGAACAGAAGATGTCCCATTCTGGAGGTGTCCATCTTCCCCAAGGAAACCATGTCCCAGCTGGAATGTCAAGAAGGTGACACCTAAACGAAGAGGTGCCCACCCTGGCTCAGGCCATGCCCCCAAACGAGCATGCCACCGCCTCCTCCTCCTCTTCTTGTGAATCCTCCTCAAAGCCAAGCCCACTCCAGCCCCCTTCCCAGGGGGGCTGGCCTCCCACACAGTTCACACCACCCCCTCCCCACATCATCCTGGTCATGTCATGACTGTTGAGATTGGCTGCAGGGGGTGTGTTTGGGCTCCCTGGGAACAGAGTTGAATGTCCTCTACTCCATGACACCATGCCTTCACAAGGCCTCAGGTGCTTCTAGAAAACCTACTAGGCCAAGGCGTGGTGGTTCACGCCTGTAACCCCAACACTTTGGGAGGCCAAGGTGGGTGGACTGTGAGCCCAGGAGTTCAAAACCAACCTGGGCAACATGGCAAAACCCCGACTCCACTAAATAATATAAAAATTAGCCAGGGTGGTGGCATATGCCTGTAATCCCAGCTACTCGAGAGGCTGAGGTGAGAGGATCACTTGAGGCCAGGAGGTCAAGGCTGCAGTGAGCCATGATCACACCACTGCACTCCAGCCTGGATGACAGAGTGAGACCCTGTCTCAAAAAAAAAAAAAAAAAAGACAACCAAAACCTACTAAAGGCCAGGCGTGGTGGATCACACCTGTAATCCCAGCAGTTTGGGAGGCCAAGACAGGCGGATCACCTGAGGTCAGGAGTTCGAGACCAGCCTGGCCAACATGGTAAAACCCTGTCTCTACTAAAAATACAAAAAATTAGCCAGCCATGGGGGTGGGTGCCTGTAATCCTAGCTCCTTGGAAGGCTGAGGCAGGAGAATCACTTAAACTCGG
The DNA here is from genome assembly GCF_003255815.1 of Theropithecus gelada. NCBI lineage: Eukaryota > Metazoa > Chordata > Mammalia > Primates > Cercopithecidae > Theropithecus > Theropithecus gelada. The sequence continues at coordinate 50,743,894 of NC_037684.1, read as the reverse complement.
GAGGCGGAGGTTGCAGTGAGTCCAGATCGCGCCACAGTACTCCAGCCTGGGCGACAAAGCAAGACTTCATCTCAAAAAAAAAAAAAAAAGGCTGGATCACAGGATAGGCACAAGCCCTGAGGGAGCTCCCAAGGAGAAGGGACACACTAGACCTTCACCCCCATTTCAGCCTGCGAAAATTCACTTTCATCTGAGGTTCTGTAAAGGGTTGACTAGTGACCCCCAAAAAGACATGTCCAAGACCTAACCCCAAGAACCCACGAATGTGACCTTATTTGGAAAAAAGGTCTTTGCAGATGTGACTAGGGATCCCGGGACGAGACTATCCTGGATTTTGGATGGGCTCTAAATCCAGTGCTCGGTGTCCTTATAGGAGAAAGGCAGAGGGGGACTCGGAACACAAAGAGACACGGTGGAGAGGGCTAGGTGATGACAGAGCAGAGACTGCAGAGATGCTGTCGGAGCCAAGGAGTGCCTGGGCCAACAGAAGCTGGAGGAGGCAAGGAGGGGTCCTCCCCTCAAGCTGTCGGAGGGAGTGTGGTCCTGCCAATACCTTGATTTCAAACTTTTGGCCTCCAGAACCACGAACGAATCAATCTTTGTTGTTGGGCCACTTGGTTTCCAGCAATATGTTCCAGCAGCGCCAGGACACTCACAACGAGACCCTTGGGAAGATGAAACCCCTGGGCTGCACAGTGGCCCAGGGACAGTCTCGCTGGTGTGGTCACCCACTCTCCAGCCCAGCCCCAACTCCACCACAAACACACTCGACAAACGGCCCACTGTGGGCCAACGGACACGTGGCCACTCCAGAGCTGCCGTATCAGGAGCCCAGAGGAGTGAGAGCTGCCTCCATCCCCCTTCTTGGAGTTGCACAAAAACCCCAGATGGTTGGAGAAGTCATCGGAGGAATCACATCACTCTAGATTCTTGTTTCATTGCTGGGATATTTGGCGATGAAACAAGACCATCCCTGCCAGGGATGCCTCATGGGCAAACGCCTCCCCACGGAGGACGCTGTGAGTTGTACCCAGCCGGGAAACATTAGGAGATGCCTGTCACCAGGCTGGCAGAACAGGGTCCCCCAGAATCTCCTCCCCCATCAGAGTCCTAAAACTACGCCCTGGGTCCTGCACTCACACACAGTCGCCCCTCTCTTCCCAACGTGCAGACCTCCTGGGAAGCCCCTTGCCACCACCCTCACGGGGAAACCGGCATAACCCACCCTGGGGCAGGTCCTTGTCACTTTACTTGTGTCCATCTTCCCTATGGAGGGAGAGGCAGTCAAGGGGTATCCCCATTAACCTACAGAAGCAAGAGCGTTCGTGAGCTTGTCATTTTGCAGATTTTAGACCCCATGTGACTGCACAGATCCGCAGGCCCGACAGGGCACATTCAAAGGACCCACGTGGTAGGCAGGCACACCGGACGGCTTCCTTCTCTGTCCGCAAGGAGTTGATGCAACCGAAGGACACAGAAGAGGCTCCCTGCTGAGCATCACAACTGTGGACCGTGCACAGTGTCAGAAAGATGCGGGGCCAGGTCATGTTGGCAGGGTCCCCATGCTGCCACTGGAAGGTAAAACAGTGTCACCCCCACCACAGGGCAGGAGGTTCCCACCTTTGCCAGCCGTCTCCTTCATCTGTGAATTCAAGTCCCCTAAAGGCAGACTCCAACCTCGCAGGCTCCCAAAAGCCTCCCTTGGTCCCTTCTCCACTCCCCACCGATCTCAACTTGCTCCAAAAGCCTGAAGACTGTTCGTGTGCTTGGGCCCGCTTCTGGGAATTTATCCCAAGGAAATAATCAGAAGTACAGAAAGATTTATGTACGAGGACACTTGCATCAGCATTAAACTCACAAACCCTGGAAACAATCCGGGTTTCCGCAGATTTTCTAAACCCATATGTCAAAGGCCTGCACCGTCATCAAAATCACATTTTTGAAGATGAGAAATGCTGAGAATATTAAGTAAAAATAGCAGGATACAAGATGTCTACGAAGATCCTAATTCCATTTCATACACACATGTGCAGTTTGCACGCACACACGCCCTCGCACCCGCGCAGAAAATAACACTCTCTGCACGGAATGAACGGTGGTGGGTGTTGTTCATTACAATTTCCTGCCTTCTGAGATGCTTCTACTACGTGGGGATCACTTAGCATTTTCAGGGAATAAAACCATCAATATTGTTCTTAAAAAACACACCTTGGTACTGGCTGGGCACGGTGGCTCACACCTGTAATCCCAGCACTTTGGGAACCCGAGGCAGGAGGATCGCTTGAGCCAGGAGTTCAAGACCAGCCCGGACAACATGGCAAGACTCCATCTTGGAAAAACAAAATTAAAAAAAAAAAAAACCACACACACACAGACTTTGGTGCCAACAAGCTGGAGGGTGTGGATAACTGCACGCTGGCCCATCCCCATCCCCACCTCTGGAAACACATCTCACAGCCCATGAAGGGCACAGGGCTTCTCCTATCCTCAAGCACCTATGGTCTCAGCTGCGACACAAAAAGAGGCCACAGTGGGCCATCCTCCAGATGCAAACTCTCCCCTCCAGGCCCATGCGGGGGTCGAAGCAGGAGCAGCCTGGATCTGGGCCTGTTTAGAGAGGAATGTGCCGCACAAGGGACCATTGTTAAGGCCCGTGCTCTGGCAAACCGCTCCCAGCTCCCGAAACCAGATCAAGCACTTCCTGGTGCACATACCAGGCCTCAGTCTGGGGAGGGGATACCAAGCGAGCCACAGGGCCCTGCTCCAGCCTGGGACAAATGTCATGCAAAGAAATGCCAGAGCCTAAGGTCAGAACAAACTCATATGCAGCTCAGCTCTCATAGGAGGGAGCAACGTGGCCTCTGCCCAGGCCAGGGTAGAATTCTGAGCTCAGGTTCCAGGAACGTTAGCCCTGGTCAAACTGGGTCTCCTCTGAGCAGCAGCAGGTTCCGTCCCTGAAGAAACACTGGCTACCTGGGAAGCAGGGTCAGGGCTGAGGGAACCCAGACAGATAGTGCCAGGGAGCAGGGAGGCACCGCCCTGTACGCTACCCTGAGCCTGCAGGAAAAAGACACAGGAAAACCTCCCCTGGCAGGTAACGCCCCATAACGCTTAAGATCTACAGAGCAAGTCCAGCAGCATGTACGTCGTGGGCATGCTCCTTGTCTTCACTCTCCTGTGATGCTGGACCTTGGCACAGGTCCCTGATGTGTGCAGGGTGGAGTGGGTAGTCGGGCAGGGCCTTGGCGCTGGCAGAGCGGGGTCCAGTTGCGAAGGCTCCTTTGCCTCCTATTTATCCAGGACTTGGGGGATGAGGGCCAAAGGCCTGGTGTGCCTTCGAGGAGCTTAAGGACCACCCCAGGGCTGGAGACAGGATGTATGGACCTGCACAGGGACTGTGCTCTTTATTTCAGGGCTCAGAGCAGGAGACCCAAACAGGAGAGTGACATAACCACAGTCTATTCTGAGCCTCAGGGTCCTCAGTGTCACCTCCTGTAGGAGGTGACAGGGTAATAAGGTGCCCCTGAGGCCGGGCGCGGTGGCTCTTGCCTGTAATTCTAACACTTTGGGAGGCCGAGGTGGGCGGATCACCTGAGGTCAGGAGCTCGAGACCAGCCTGACCAACGTGGAGAAACCCCATCTCTACTAAAAACACAAAAATAGCCAGGCGTGGCGGTGCATGCCTGTAATCCCAGCTACTCAGGAGGCTGAGGCAGGAGAATCGCTTGAACCCGGGAGGCGGAGGCTGTGGTGACCCGAGATCGCGCCATTGCCCTCTATCTGGGGCAACAAGAGCGAAACTGTCTCAAATAAATAAATTAATTAATTAACTAAGATGTCCTGGGTGCAGGCACGGCACGCGGCAAGAATGACTGTTGCTGGTGTAATTACCATCTCCTGTGTGTGGGGGTTGTGCATGCTGACACGTGTGGTCACCTTGCTGGTGGCCGAGGCTGTCCTGGCCTGCCACCAATCACACCCACTGACTTCACATGGCCTATTTCTGTGTCTCCGCCCAGAGCCCTTCCTAGTGCTTACGCCCTCAGAAGGCTGGAAGGAGTGAACAGTGCAGTCCTTGGCCAAGAACTGAAGTATAAAAACCCCAGCTCCCTTCCCCAACCCCAGGTGGGCCAAGGCTGGGGGCATGGTCTGCAGTCTCCCCCTGCTGTGCGGTATGGGGGCTGGGCAGCCACCTGTGGTCACAATGAGCTGATGAGGCACCCTTTAATGGCTGGATTCCCTGCCTGGCCCATTCCCACACTCAGGCATCCCCTGGTGTCCCCTCCCACTGAAATCCCTGTCTCAGGACCTGCTTCTGGAGGGACACAAATTAGCCCCACCCCTGGCCTGGGCTGCTTGGTGGAGGAGGGAGGTGGCTCCTGGGGCAGGTGGAGCAGGCTCCGGACAGGGAGGAGGACACAGTCGGGGTGATGGGGAGGGGAGTGTTCTCAGGAAGCAAAACAGTCCAAAAGGAAGGGCTTAAAAATAGGTGCAGTGAAGCTGAGCAGAGCCTGCAAAGGGAAGCCAGGAAACAGCAGTGTCAGGGGAGGGCGGCCCCCCGGCTCCCCACAGAGAGCCACGTTTGTTTAGGGACAGGGACAACGTGAACAGAAGGTAGAGTCCACATAAAGGCGGAGGCGCTCCCTCCTCAGAGAGCCGCACCCAGATAGTTCAAACCTGCCGAGGGTCTAGGAGAGAAGAACTGGGGTGCCGCCACCTCCAGCTCAGTCCCTTTCCCAGTCCCCTTCCCCTCTGCCTTCCCAAGGCCAGGCCTGGCTGGGCCACGGCGCTAGCAGCTAAGACCCGCCTCCAGGGCCGGCCCAGTCTGCAGGAGGCCAGCTTGGTGGCCAAGGGTTACTGACTGCCCAGGCTTATCTGCACACGTGGCCTGTCGACTGAGGTCTGGGACTTGGGGGCATCATCCACACAGCCCCTGCTCCCTGACTCTCCAGTTGGATGCAGGCCTACATTTCAACACCCTGTAAGATTGCAATCTTACCAAGGGCCTGACCGGTGCCTCTGGACAAGGAGGAAAAGAACCATTTCCAGGCCGGGCGTGGTGGCTCAAGCCTGTAATCCCAGCACTTTGGGAGGCCGAGGCGGGCGGATCACAAGGTCAGGAGATCGAGACCATCCTGGCTAACACGGTGAAACCCCGTCTCTACTAAAAACACAAAAAACTAGCCGGGCGAGGTGGCGGGCGCCTGTAGTCCCAGCTACTCGGGAGGCTGAGGCAGGAGAATGGCGTGAACCCAGGAGGCGGAGCTTGCAGTGAGCCGAGATCGCGCCATTGCACTCCAGCCTGGGGGACAGAGCAAGACTCCGTCTCAAAAAAAAAAAAAAAAAAAAGAACCATTTCCACCAAGCCCTGGGTGGAGGTGCAGGAAGCGTCAACAGCATCCCTGCAAACTTCAAATGCACCAGGGGGGTCGGCACCCAGGGAAGAGCCACAGGAGGCCACTCAGGTCACCCTGCCCCGTCTGACGGATTCTGATGACTATCTTTGCTCAAGGGTTAGGAGGAGGCTTCTTTCTCTCTGCCTCTGGCAACCCTGGGCCCGAGAAGTCCCAGGCACTCCGGGGGTCCTTCCTGCTCATCATAGCCCCACCCAGGAGGCCTGGCTCACTCCGCAATGATGATGTGAGAATGAGCAGGTCTGCCTCGTGCCAGAGCCTGTGGTTGGATTTTCGGCTGAGGCCAAGAGAAATAAACAAGCCTCCTCCTTCGCTCTGCACGCTACAGGAAGAGCAGCTTGCTGGCTGCAAGGGGACCCTCCACCCTGCCTATGGGGCACAGCGGCCCACAGTATTCCTTCCCAAAATGGAGCCCTGGCAGCCCTGGGTCCCCCTAAGACGGAACACAAAGGGTGGGCAGCCGACCTCAACAGTCAGCCCTTGGGATTCCAAACCTTCTCTTATCCCCCAACTTTGTGATGTTAATTTCTCCCTGGATAAAGCTCTCGAGCAACCTGGCAAGCCAGCACCAGCTGAACCAGCCCCAGCTTGAACCAGCAGCTTTCCCGAGCCCAGCTACACAGCCAGAAAGGAAAAGAAGTCCTAAGGATTCCTTTACAAGTAGCTTCCAGAATCTGCTATGGTGTCCGCAGGGGACACTGGCACCAACTCTGAGTTTACTAAATGTAGTGGTTTCAACAGTGTCCCCCAAAACGATATGTCTGAAGTCCTAACTCCTGGAACCCGCGAACATGATCTCATTTGGAAAACGGATCTTTGCAGATGTAATTAAGGTAAGGATCTCAAGGTGAGATCCTTCTGAATTCAGTGGGCCCTAAATCCAATGGTGAGCACCTTCATAAAAGACAGAAAAGGAGAAAGACACACAGGCAGGGGGAGAAAGTCACATGGAGACGGGGGCCACAGATCAGAGATGGTGGTGATACGTCTGCAGGCCACGGAACGCCGGGAATCTCCAGGAGCCGCCGGAAGCTATGTTTGTAAGCTCCCAGGTTGTGGCACTCTGTTACAGCAACCCCAGGATATAGACCCCAGGAACAGAGCACAGAAAACAAAGCGGAGGAGGCCTTGAGCCTGCTGCGGCCACTCCCGCCATTCCGTTCAACTCCCTGAGTGTCCTGTCAATTCTGGAAGCCCCTTCTAGCCACGGATTCACTGGTTCTGGAAAGGGGATATGGGTGGCCTGGAGCTGGTCTAGCCTGGCAGGAGGCAGCCTCGCCCCACCGTCAGCCATCAGCTCACACAGGCCCTTCACAGCAGGCAAGCGCGTTGCCCCAGCCTCAGCCGGCCCTTCTCCTGCTGGGTCCCATCGCCCACAGAGCTTTCTGCTGTGTCTCCTCTGGCCCAAGGGGCCCATACATCCAGCCTTCCCGGGACAATCCCAGCTCACATCTGTTGTCCCAACGTAGTCATTGAAGGGTCCCTTTCACTCCCAAATGTCCACTACGGTCACCCTACCTGGGCCAGAATTGTGCCCCACCAGAGAAGGGTCTTGGAGTAACCACACCCAGGGTCAGGGAGCCACCTCGTAGCTGTGCCAGGCACCTGGGACAGCCACGCAGCAGCTTCTGCTTCAAGCCATCTCTCTTTATGCAGAGCAGAACCAGGACCACAGTAAAGGCTCCAGAGGAGGCCACCACTCGCAGGGCCTTGGGTCCTGTTCTTGAAAGACAGCCTAGCCTCCAAGAGGACCACAGCGACTGATCTGGGACGAAGGCCTCTCTGTGCCTGCTCCCCCCATCTACCGTGTGCCCCTGGTTCCGGCAGCCACAGGGTCATTCCAGGCAGACTTTAAAGTCGCGCTAAGTTGCTGGACTTCCTTTTTTCTTTACTAAATCAGTTATGGGAATGGGAGCGCATCTGGCACACACTCAGACGTGATGCACTGGTCTAGCGCTCCCCCCACCCCCCACCCCCGGGTTTTAAACCAGCTGCTGGCTGCTCCACTAGGAGCAGATTGAGGGGAAATGGGCGGAAGCCGCAGGGGAAGAGATGTGAGGCAGATAAAGAGGAAGAATTTCCTGGCTGGGGTGGGGCCACCAGGGCCTGGGTGAGAGGGCCGCCCACCCTCCCTCCCTCGTGGAAGGCAGCAGAAGTGTGAGGACGGATCTGTGTGGGAGGGTCTAGGTGTGGCCTGCCTGGGGGTAGGAGAGGGACCAGATGACCTTTCAGGTCTCCTTGGGTCAAAGACTCCCTGATAAATGGCAGTCGCTGAAGGCAGGAGGGAGGCGCTGGGAAGTGACTGACTTCGAAAAACCACAGGCTGCAGCTCTGAGGGCCTCAAAGGTTAAGTACGGAGTCCCCCAAAATGAGGCTTTCCTCAGCTTTAATCCACCCACGTCCTTTAGGTGGCCCCAGACACCCCGCCAGGGCCTCTCTGGCAGCTCTCCGTCCTCAACTCTGGAGACAGAGACACGTGATGCTGGCTCCAGGTCTGTTCATAGCCCCTCGTCCCCACCAAAGGGTGGCCAGCCACCTTCTCAGCCCACCGCTTGCCCCTCCTTCCCCTCTACTCCCCACCCTCCAACAACAGCAGACACTTCCCCAAACACTCCTTTGCCCAGACCCCGGGCTTCACGCATGCTGCTCTTAGAAACACATCCCAGCTCCCCGCAAGGAGCCAGCAAGGCTGTCCTGTCATCCTTTCCACGGACGGGAAGCTCTGCCGGGGACCAGGACCCGGGCCTGGAGACCCTGAGGAGCCCGTTGGTCAGTGTCTGTTCCGAAGCCCGGGACTGAGCTGCCAGGCACAGGCAGCATCGGTGTGAGGGTCCAGCCTCCCGGACAAGCTCTCCCTTGTCTGTTCCCAGACCTGTCACTGCACACACAGGTGGTGACCATTCCTGATCTGCCTGGGCAGAGAAGCCACCCCTCCCTCCCTCCTCATCTCATTGTCGATGAGGGGAAATGTTACAAGCACTTAAAAAATGCAAAAAAAAAAAAAAAAGAAAAAGAAAAAAGAAAAAGCCTAACACCAGGGGCCACTTGGCTCAGGTGGAGCCTCCATTAATCACGGGGCTCTCTGTGTTGTGGCCCCAAGGCGGGCAGCAGATGGCCTCTGCCCTAGCCAATATGAGCTGCAGCCTAATTACAGGGGACGGTGACCCCAGGGAGCAGAGTTCAGGCTCTGTTCATAGCTGCACCCAGGAGCCAGCTGCTTCCCAGGCCTGCAGAGCCAGGGGAGAGGTGTGGGGGACCAGCACTGAATGACATGACCCAAAGCGCACCAAGCGGGGCTGGAGGTGAGGGCAGAGCCACAGTGGTCACAGAGCCCCCATGTGAACCTACACGGATCTGCCCGGTTTAGGTTCTGCTGAACTCCAGGGTGAGGGAGACCTGGTCTCCATCCTCAAAGACATGAAGAGGTTCACAAAGAAGAATCACAGATAAGAGGGGGTGGTAGGTCTGCTGTGTAGGAGAGGCCGCAACTGGACGCAGAAGATTCCACAAGGGGTAACCACAGAGAGGCAGGGCCACCAGAAGACGGGCTGCCGGCTGCTCCAAACAGCCCAGGGTGTGACTGAGGGGACTCTCGGACTCGGCCGGGGCCCCTCCTGCTCTGAGACAATGCACCTGGGAAACTCAATCAAGCCCAACTAAGAACTTGAAAAGCTCCCTGGAAACCTAGCGGGCAGGGCGGGCCCCTGGGGGGACCCCTGGTATACCCCGAGAGCCAGACACAGCCGGGGGGCCCCACACTTCAGCCCAGAAGACTCGCGACGGAGGAGGGGCCGGTAGCCCAGGGAGGAGCGGGCACTGAGACCAGAGGGGCCAACAAGAGAGGGGTCTGGGGTAGGGGGTAGCTGCTGAGAAGTCCAGGGAACGGCACCTGCCTTTGGAGAAGTGAAGCTCTGGGAATAGGGTTGGTGAAGGGGGGTGGGAAGGGGGAGGTGGGGGGTGGGAAGGGGGAGGTGGGGGGGCGGGGGGTCAGGCTAGATCAGGCACCCTCCCCAGCAGCAAATGCAGGAGCCTCTGGAATCTGTCCACAGAAATGACAAGTGTCCCGCTCCCAGCCCTGTTCACACACTCACCCATCAAGAGTGTCAGAGAGAGCCGCCTCTTACCGTCCACCGTGGGACCTGGACCTAAGCGGAGGTTTCTGGAGGGGCAGGTCCAGGGGAAAGGGTCTCCTCAGAGGCGGCCGCCATTCAGAGGGCCCGAGATAAGAACCTTATCATGCCCTCATCAGACAGAAGAGATCCGCAGTCTCTTCGAACCTGGTCTCCTGCTCCCCCTGCTCCCTCCACTCACCCCAAGCCTAGAACGTTCTGCTTCGCCTAAGATCAGCTGCTGCAGTGGACTGAATAGTGACCCCCAGAAGACATGCCAGAGCCCTAGCCCTCAGACCTGTGAATGTGACAGGAGCTGGAACAGGGTCTCTGCAGATGCAATAAAGGATCTCAAGATGAGAGTATCCTGGATTTAGGGTGGGCTTGAAATGCAATGACAAGCGTCCTTACAAGACACAGAGACACAGAAAAGGCCACATGAAGAAGGAGCAGGGAGTGGCGTGATGCATCTACACGCCTAGAGGCGCCCGGGAGCCACCAGAAGCTGGGAGACAGGCCTGGGCCGGAGCCTCCCTCAGAGCCCCCAAAGGATCAGCCTGGCTGACACCTTGATTTTGGACTTCCGGTCTCCAGAACCATTTTAAGCCCCCAAAGTTCGTGCGGCTTTGTTCCAGCAGCCCCAGCAAACTGTCACGGGGGTCTTCCTCCCCTCCTAAGCCTGGTACCCGAAGCTCCCCAGCTGTCTGGGCTAACCACACCGACCCCAGGACTTTCAGGTCACCAGGACTTTCAGGTCACACTTTCAGGTGTGTCTCGCTCTTCTGTTTAGCCTTCTTCAGTGCCCGTGCAGTCACAGCTTCCAGGTGGTGGGCAATTTATTCTTCTCTCTCATGATATGAATGCTCTGGGCCTCCGAGTGCTCATCTGCCCTGCACTGAAGGCTGAAGCTAAAATCCTGGAGAGAACTGACCCCTTTGGTGGGCAGGGCAGGCACTGTGCCGCCAGCATGGCCAGAGGTTAACTGGCTGAAATGTGTCCCCGTAAAGTGTCTCCCCTTTGCCTGTATTTTCCTTCCAAGTAGGGAAGCCAGAGAGGCCTCCCCGATCTTTTCCCCAATCCCCCGGGGCAGGAAGCCTGTGGTCACCTGTCCGCGAGGATCAGCTGGACAGACAACTACCCCCTCCCAGGCCACACCTCATCAACAGAGGGCCCCTCAATTCTGCTGGTGGCCTATGAGAGAAGGAAAAACTGAAGGAGTTGTTACAGTAAAAGCTCCAAACCCTGGTGCCAGAGAGGCCCACGGCTGAGCAAGGTGCCCCCACCCCCACTGCCCTGAGCTGCCAACTCAGCCCAGCTCAGCACTGTGACCTCTGACCTGCCTGCGGGCCACGGGAGCCAGACCTGCCAATCAGCATCTCCCGGATACCCATCTTGTGAAGTCCCCAGTGGCTGAGCGTTTCCCAGCCCTTCCCGGACAGCGTGGGCTACAGGAGACATTGGACAGGAAGACAGCCAAGCCTCCACTGCCCAGAAACTGCCCGGGCCCATTGCAGCAACAGGGACCCACCCACCAGCATGAGGCCCCTCTGCAGGAGGGGTGGGGTCAGGAGAAAGAGCCTGTGGGGCACAGGGCTGCAGGAGGAGTCATTCTTCTCTTGATTATATCGCCGGTTTCGGCTGAGTTGTCCCCAGCTTGTATGGGAAGCCCACAGTTGAGGGACTGTCTGGACGTGGCATGCAGGAGTCACAAGCGCCATCTACACCCCACCCCAGGCCAGGCAGATGACCTCTCTGGTCTCAGTTTCCTGGTGAGGAACAGGAAGGGCTGGACCGAAAGATCCCTTCCAGCCCGGACATGGAATGACCCCACGAGGGCCACGATGAGGTCTGTCCCAGCTCCTCATACTAGCTCAGGCCAGCAATTTCCAAAGGCACAGCCGCAGGGGCCTCGGAGCAGGAACTAGGAGGACCAGCCCGCTTCACCGTCCTGGGCAGAGGTCAAGCATCCTGCCTTTGGCCCACATTCCTTGTGGCCAAAAATGCAGAAGCAGGCAGTGCTGGCAGAGGCACCTGGACCTTTGTGCAAAGCAGAGGCCCCACCTGACACCCCAGGCCTAGAGCAGGAGAGAACCAGCCCGGGCCTCGGGTGCCCTGACTGCCAGCGACCAGGGAACGTGACACTTTCCGGCCTCTGCTTCCTCATCTCCCAATCCCAGGGGGAGATTAGGTTGGGTGATGTGTTTTTCTTTTTGACAGGGAACTTTTATTTATTTTTATTTTTATTTTTGTTTTAAGAGGGGGTCTCCTGTGGCCGGGTGTGGTGGCTCACGCCTATAATCTTGACACTTTGGGAGGCTGAGATGGGTGGATCACTCGAGGCCAGGAGTTTGAGACCAGCCTGGCAACATGGTGAAACCCTGTCTCTACTAAAAAATCCGTGGGCTGGCAACTCCAAGTCCCCAGCAGCCTCCAAATGGAGGCTTTCCTCTTGTAGGATTCTCAAATCCTACAAATACAAGTGTCTGTAATCCAGCTACTCAGGAGGCTGAGGCATGAGAATCACTTGAACCTGGGAGGAGGAGGTTGTAGGGAACCAAGAACACGCCACTGCACTTCAGTCTGGGACACAGTGAAACTCTGTCAAAAAAAAAAGGTGGGGGGGGCGCGGGGGTCTCCCTATATTGCCCAGGCTGGTCTCAAACTCCTGGGCTTAAGGAATCCTCCTGCCTCAGCCTCCCAGAGTGTTGGGATTATGGGCACGAGCCACCATGAACTTTTAAAAATAACATCTACTGCTTTTATCCTGACTGTAAAAGGAATTTAGGTACAAAGCTGAAAATTTGCAAAACGCAGAAAAACAAAGGGAAAAATCTATAAACCCACAACCCAGGTAACCTCCATCAATATTCTGACAAATGTCTTTCCACTCTTTACTGGGGAGTGTGTGTGTGTGTGTGTGTAAAACAGGTTCATACAGTGACAATGTTGGGTGCTTTTCTCCCTGTGGCGCTATGTGGCTGAGGTCCCTACACATGTTGGGCCCGTTCTCTCGATTCCTCTGTAGTTCTAATGTTCTGATTCCAGATATGTCACTCTCGGCTCGGACTGTTCAGGAGAATCATTTCTGGATCTTGCTAAACAATGGACTCTGCTGGTCCCCAACTCTTGGTGGTTCTGGTTCAGGAAGGCTGGGTGAGCCTGGGCACCCTGAAGTGTTTCTGGGGAGCTGCAGGTGTGAACCTCTGTCCTCCTGAAGACCCACAAGCCTCATTTCCCCCATCCCCTCCTCCCTCCCCCTGAGAATCCTACAAGAGGAAAGCCTCCATTTGGAGGCTGCTGGGGACTTGGAGTTGCCAGCTTATAGCCCCACCCTGCCCCCACCTCCCCGGGAGTTATCTAAGGACAATGTCCAGCCTCAGCCGCCAAGTCTCAGCTCTAGGGTCAGTCACACACTGAAGGACATGCAGAAGTAGCTGTGTGCTGGGCACTGCTGAGGACAAAGGCCTGAATGACGAGCGGGAACAAGGTCACAAGGTCCTAAAACCTGCCTGAGGTCCTACAGTCAGGGCCTTGGAAATCCATGATAAAAGCCAGTTTAACACCCTGCCATGGAACACAGGCAGGAGAGGGAGCAGCCCCCCGCCAGCCTCTTTGCCAATCACCCCGCTCCGGGTCACAGCCAGGGCAGCCGGCGCCTTCTTCCCGGCTCGACAGCCCTCGAGGGCAGGAGCTAGTTTGCCCATCATTGTCCCCTCTCCACTAGGGCCTGGCACCCTGCCTGGCATGTAGTAGAAGCCTAAGAAGGGTTCACTGTGTTCATCCTGCAATAGTCAATGTGTATGAGTGCTTACCATACCTGAAGACAGTGATTTACTCTTGTCCCCATTTCACAGATGGGAAACCGAGGCACTGAGAGGCTGATGACTCCCCTACATTGCCATGTGGGCAAGGGCAAGGCCAGACGTGAACCGGCACGCTGGACCATCGTGCTCTCTTCCTTCACACTCCACCCTGGGCCTGGGAAAGCTACCCTTGGAGATCCCCACGATGCTGACACCTCACTCAGCCCCTTCGTGCACCCTCTCCCACACCTCCCAGCCGGCCTGCCAGGTAACACTGTTGTTCTGGTTTTGCAAACACGGACACTGAGTGGAAGAGCAGCCAGGCTGAAGTGGGGCAAAGGCAGCCCCCGTCAAACCCCAGGGTCGGAACCCCCAGCCATCCCCACTCTCCAAGGACTAGTAGACAGAGATTTCCACTGGGCTCAGCCAGGGGCCAGGGAACAGGTCTCCGCAGTGGGGAGTGATGGAAGGATGCGGTGTGCACTGGGAGGACCCAGGCCGGCCTTCCAGTGCTGGAGCCTCGGCAGCCCAATCTACCTTGTTGGGCTCTTGGGGGGATTAAAAGAGACCTTGTATACAAAGTACCAGCCCAGGGCCTGGCACCTAAGAGGTGCTCAATTAAAGGAAATGGTTATGAAAAATAACAAGAAGAAGCTCAGAGGAGGTGCCTGTGGGTAACGAGGGAACAGCTGGAAGGGCCTGGACTTGGGTCAGAGACAAAGAATGCAAGAAGGAGGGAAGGAGGGAGGGAGAGAAGGAGGGAGGGAGAGAAGGAGGGAGGGAGAGAGGGAGGGTAGGGCAGGCGACAGCTGGCTCCAGGGCAGCTGTGTGCAGGAGCCTGCTTCATCATTTAAATATTGGGAGAGATGTAAATATTTGAGTGAGGTCCTCCCAGCCTGGCCGTGCTCTGGCCACAGCCAGGGCTGGAGGAAGAGTTCCTCCCTCACCAGGGTCTCCATTCTGTGCCCCCTACCCCAGCTGTCCCAAGATTCCATGTTTCCGGGCCAGGAGCAGGGGGCTGGGAGCAGCAACCAGACAGGGCAGGGGCGCTAGGGAGGGACCCCGCCTTTGCTTCCACCCTCCCTCCTCTGCACAGCACTGGGCCTGCAAAGGTGAGAATGAAGGATCTCCTCCCCCACCCGCCCCCAAGGGGCTCAGGCGGCCAAGGGTTTCTTTTGTAGTCTAGAAAAAAAGCAAAGCATCCCCTTCTGAGGTTTTCTGGTGGAGGCCCAGGGTTTAAAGCTCGCTGCTACAAACCTGCAGCCCCCTCTGCCCTTCCAACAGTGCCTCTCTCCCACCCGGGTTATTTCACAGCCCAGGTCCCTCCCAGCCCTCCAGGCCTCCTGGGGAGGAGGACGGATGCAGTCTGGATCTTGTGCACAGCAGGGCCCCTCCAATGTTGCAGTGCACCCCGCTTGGCTGGAAGAGCCTGTCTCATGCCATGACCTGTGCTGGCACCAACAGCCCTTTCCCCTACCTCCCACCTGAGTGCTGAGGGCAGCTGTGCCAGGCAGACAAACAGAGTCTTCCACACAAACTATGAGTCTGCAGAAATGGCAAGAGAAGGCCAGGTACAGTGGCTCACACCTGTAATCCCAGCACTTTCAGAAGCCAAGGTGGGCAGACCACCTGAGGTCAGGAGTTCGAGACCAGCCTGGCCAACAGGATGAAACCCTGTCTCTACTAAAAATACAAAAACTTAGCTGGGTGTGGTGGTGGGTGCCTGGAGTCCCAGCTACTCAGAGGCTGAGGCAGGAGAATTGCTTGAACCCAGGAGGCTGAGAATGCAGTGAGCTGAGATCGTGCCACTGCACTGCAGCCTGGGCAACAAGAGCGAAACTCTGTCTCAAAAAAAAAAAAAGAAAAGAAAAGAAAAAAATGGCAAGAGAAGTTGGCCAGCATCACCTGCCTGGAAATCTGCCTGGCAAATTCCTACCCCAGTCTCTGGCTAGGAAGCCTTCCTCCAGGAAGCCCTCCTGTTCTACCCCTTCTCCTGAGCCCATGCCTAGACCCCCAGTGCCTGAAACAGAGCTGGCCCTTGGGGTACCCATGGACGGCTAAACAAATAAGCCAACTGCTTCTCCCACCCCCAACGACGCTCCTGGCCTGGCAGGGCATTCAGCAGTAACACTCGGCAAGTGGACACCAAGGAATACCCCTCACCGTGCAGTCCGCACCACGGATTCCAGCCCTTCATTTTAAACAAAAGGAAAAAACCCAACCCCAGCAAACGTACAGAGCACTCCATTCCCTGACCTTTAATGGGGGGCAAGAGGCAGAGGACAGAGGAGAAGGCCGCCCCTCCAGGCCTGGTTTGGAGCCAGAAGGACTTGTATGCTCTTACTGTAGATAACATCAGTCTCTGGGGGACATAGGGCAGGGGCCTGGCCTGCCCCTCGCAGGGAAACTGCCCACCCACGTGGAAAGCAGGGCCAAGGGTCCCTGCTTGGACCCAGCTTCCTGCACATGGGGTGGGGGGTGGGGACAGAAGGAGATCCTGCCTGGACTGCATGGAAATCCACCAGACTGCTGGCTGCTGACATAGCAGGAGCAGAACCATCTCCATCTTCCAGGGCCCTGCCTGGGGGAGGGGAGAGGCTAGGTGGCTCTGTCCAGGCTACACTCCCCATGCCCGGGACTGCTCTCTTCCCACCAAAAAGAAAGATGAGACAGGTCCATCCTGAACCTCCTGGAGACAGGAAGGGGGTCTGCCTGGGGCCCAGGTGGCTCCCTCCCTCATGCCCAAGGGGTCCCACAAGGAGGTGCTAGGTCCCCCAGGCCCTGCCCCAGGGAACTGCTGCCTACAAAGTCCGCAGGTAGAGCCAGCCAGGAACGCCCTTCATGCCACTGGCTATGGGTTGGAGGCTGCGAAACCAGGCACAGAATCAGAAAAGACCTGCCACAGGCTGCAAAGGGCTCCAGAGAGCTCCAGCCCCTCACAGGGGCAGTGCTGTGGAAGGGGTGAGAAGGAAAAGCCAGCTCCTGGGAACTGCCCATCCAGAGTCTACATAATACCTAGGTGGCACGAGATAATGCCCTACTCCCCACCCCACCCTTCCACCATCACCCAAGACCTGAGCCCCTGGGAGCACCCCGTGAAGACAGGGGGATGTGCGGTAACTGCCCCCCAACTTTACACCCAGAGGCTAACCTACACTCAGAAGACCCCTCCGAGGCCGTGGCCAGAGTTTGGGGCAGGGGAGGGGAAGCGGGTGGATGGGAAGGCCAAGGAGACTCCCAGGAAAGCCACTCCAAGTGTCTGCAAGGCTTCATCGCCCACATCCAAGGCACGGGCTCCTGGCTTTGAGGACACAGGAAATTCGATGCCATGTGGGGAGGAGGGCACTGCAATGTGTTTAAGGCCAGGCCCCTTGATTTTCCAGATATTGGACAAATGATGGTTTCCCCAGTTGGCCCAGAGATGCCAGGGGAGACGGAATGCCAAAGCCTGTAGGGGGAGATTCAGAAATTTCAGAGAAAGAAGATGGACAACGAAAAACAAAAAAATACAAGAAGCCAAGTAGAGTCTGAGCCCTGCATTCCCAGCCTCCCCCACGGCCACAGGCAATCCCTGGAGACCTAGCTACAGGAGCAATGGGGGCGGGCATGGGGGCAGGTATGGGGGTGGGGGGTCTTGCTGTTTATGCTCCCAGCTGACATCGAGGTCATCTTCTTGTCCCTCTGTCTAAGTTTCTGGGCATTGGCAGGACTTTTAAAAACGACAACAAACTTGAAGTCTCTAGAACGTCTGCTGGCCCAGTCTAAACGGATCCTTGGGGCTCTGCAGACCAAATTAAACAGCCTGAGCCCAGAAATGCCCCCAGGCGCCTGGGGGTGTCTAGGGGCCAACTGGTGGGTCTGTTTGGCTGGCGAGATGACAAATCCTCCCACTTCTGTGACTGTGTTCCAGAGAGTTCCGGACCCTTTGGTCTCATAAGCAACTCAGAGCCTCCAAATTTGGGAAAAACCAAGAGGGCTTTGGAAAGAAAGCCAGTGTTTGACCATTTTTCCTCAGTGGCTTTGTCAAGGGAGAGCACAGGAACTTGGTTTTTGGCTGGGTTTCTGGGACGAAACAAAAAAAAAAAAAGGCAGGGGGAGGAGAGGGTGGCGGAATTGCCTGGGGCTCCAGCCTAGGCTATACACCAAGGAGACTTCAGAGGAACAGGCCAGCCCCATCCCCAGCACGGTGAGGGAGGGGCATTTGGCTGGCTGGCAAAGGGAAGAGATGGCAATAGTGAGGCCCTGAATCCGGTGGCTAAGCCTCATCCCTGAATGTGACCTCCCCTGATGCCTGGGCATGCAAGAAATAGGAGGTGGAGAAAAGAGGAGGAGACCCTAGTTCTGCTCTCCTGGCACCAGGATATCAGGGAACAAAGAAAGGAGGAGGAGACCCTAGCTCTGCTCTCCTGGCACCAGGATATCAGGGGGCAGCTACCTCTCTCCCAACAGGCAGGCAGAGGCCACACGTCGCCAGGCTGAGAAGTCCCTGTGACTCCTACAGACAAGTGCACAATCTGCATATCTGCATTTCCCTGGGTGATGCCCGTCGTGTGTGGCCACCAAGTACACTCTCCACCACCAAGACAGCCAACGAGACCAGGTGGCCACTGTGTACCAGGCACTGTGGTGACTGCCTGATACTGACCCCTGGGGACTCAGGCTCTGGTAGGTTTGTTTTTCCAGGCACCCAGTCCCCCCTCTACCTGCTGACACCCCGGGCCCAGTGTGGGGGTGTAGGGGTGCTCAGTGGATGGGTCCACAGGCTGGGCGAGCAGCAGGCAGCCTTGGCCCGTCAGCCCTTGGTCTCACCACTGGACAAGATGAGACTGTTCCAGCTGCCTGCCCAGCTCTGCACCACACTCACCTGGGCCCTTGCAGAGACCTGCTGGGAGAGAATGTCCAGAGCAGTGGACACCACTCCCTGCGACACACACCCTGCCACAACCGCTTTTCAGGGAAAGGCCAGCCTGCAGAGCCGAAAGCAGGCTGCCAGCACCCCCGCTGTCCTCCAGCAAGTGCTCACCTCACTGTCAGCGCTTGGCCTTGCAGATGGGCATATGGTCCACCCATCTGTGACACTCCGGGGTGGGGGTGGGGGTAGAGGGTGACAGGGAAGACCAGGACAACCTCCCAGTAAGAGGAACCTGCAGCCAACATGACTCCAGCCTCCAGAGTGTCAGCCAGGCAGGAAAAGAGGGGTCCCATGGCTGCACCGGGAGCCTGGGTATCTGTTGGGCTCAGAGCAACCCCCAGGCGGGCCCTACAGGCACTGGTATCTGCCGTGCTTTCCATAATTAGTGGTGACCGCGCTGTCCAGCCTCATTCACACAGTGGCATCACACAGGCTCTTGCCTGAGACCTCCCATCCCCAGACCTGTATGTTTAAGCATCCAAACCTACTGTCCTTTGCAAATGCCCCCTTTTCCCACCCAGATGCGACACCAGCAGCGACACCCACCACACCCATAGGCGGCCGGCCCCGTGCTCAGCACCACGGGCTGCATCTCACTGAGTCCCCCGGCAACCCTCGAAGACAGCTGTTTCTAACCCCACTGTGCAGGCAGGGAAGCGGGCAAAGACACTGAAGAAATCTGAGCCGCCCAGCTTTCCCATGGCAGAGGGAGGGCAGCCTGGGCATCCCTACACTTCCGCGCCCCTCACTCCTCCAAAGCACTGCCCCTCTGGAAGCGAACTCTGTCCACTAGCCCTATTCAAAACCTTCCTGGACAGCCACAGCCTGCAGACATCGATTCCAGCCTGCGGCCACCCAGTCCCTGCAGGGTCCCGGCGTTTACCTCCATCTGCCTCTTCCCGGACATCCAGCCCAGGCAACCCACAGCCCAGCTGCAAGGCTGATCACGGCGCATCTGCTGCCTGGTGCTGTGTCTGCCCCCCTCTAAATGAACCAGCTTGCAGTCAGGACAGCAGGTCTGTCTGGCCCTGGCTCTGAACTCAAAGAGCATCAAATCAGCACTGCCAGGGGTTGTGGGACCCGTGCAAGAGGCCTGCCCCCGCTCCCCGTGGCTCCTGCCTCCTGCCTCCCACCACAAAAGCTCAAACTGCAGGGAGGCAGTATTCACAGGAGGCCTTGAGTCTTGGCTGAAAGGCAGGATTCATCACGCAAGAGGCCTACAGGCATTAATTAGGGACAGGTCTGCACCTATTACCAAGCAACGGGGCCTTTCTCTAGGGAGGAAAGAGGCACCTGAATCCAGCCAGGGCCAGCTCCCACATCCTGGAGGTGTCGGGACTCTCAAGCAAGAAGGCACGTCCACATGGCCCTTCCCACCCAGAAGCCCGTCCCACAGCCTGCTCTGCCTCCAGGACACAGCTCTGGGGGTCCTCCCTGGGCGACAGTGGGGGCTCGGGAGAAGCTCGGATGCCACACAGCTCTGGGATCTCAGCACGTGGGTCCTGGGCCAGATTGTTTCAACAAACATCAAGGACTTTTGGATTTTTTCTCAGTGTGCAAATCTGGTTACAGCAAACACCGCTGAGCAATGCAGGCCAACAGCTGGCACTTGGAAAGGCTTTTGTTACACAAAGACCCAAGTTGTAATCGTGTTTGCGATAACAGACTTGGCCTGAATTCACGAAAGTACATGCCGTCCGCCAGCCCCGTGCCTCCACCAACCAGAAGGGAGAAAGAGGAAAGGGTCATCCCTCTTGTCACCCTATTATGGGCAGTGGCGGGTGCTGCAGTCGTCTGGAGGCCCATTTGTACAGTGGAAAAGTGGAAAATAAGACTCTAAAAATCTCATCGGCAAAACACAAAACATTCTCCTTGCTGCTACATAGGGGCCTTCACAGAGCCCTAAGACCTCGAAGCCCGGAGACCTGTCCTGAAGCGGGAGCAAAGGCGGGATGCGGGAAGTTTGAGTCCATAGAACACACTGACACCCTCTCCATTCCTGGGAACGCTGAGCCTGACGGACGCCGCTAGGACAGCAGAAGGACTGAATCCCCGTGCAACTCATGGGCGAGGGAGCATAACGCCATGGTGCCCTCTGTCCCCAAGACGGGAGGGATGGGGAAGGCCCTGGGCAAAGGGGACAGGCAGGGAAGGAAAAGGTGAAGAGAAAGGTGCTCCCCAGGGAGGGGCTAGATGTGCCCAGGACATGGGACATGGGCAGAATTTTAACTCCCAGCACACACACAGGCCCACGGACGGCTTCCCGTCTACCTGCTCCTTGGGGGTGTGCTGTGCCAGCCTGGGCACCTACCCCTTTCCCCATGCCAGGTCACTTGCCCTCTACCCTGCATACTGCCACTAGTTCTAAACCTCCTACAGGATTCCAGGCTTAGACGTCTGCTCAATTGGAAAACTGCTCCCAGAGATGCCATGGCTCAGAGCTCATCCTGCTTTGGGGGTGGCCCCTGGAGTCTCCACCCCTCAGCAACCCACATGGTGACAGGCACCCACATCCGTTGGCCTCAGGAACCGTGGGGCCACCATCCCAGTGCTGCGAGGAGCTGGCAGTTTCCTCCCCACCCTTTCAGCCTACCTTGCAGGAACCAAAACACCAGGTGAGCCGCCCCGGGAAAGAGACCTGTGCTCCCGATGCACGGCTCCTGCCCCATTCCCGGCTACTCCAGATGCTTCCGTGGACCAGCTGCACTCCCAGCGGGCATGCCTGGCCCTCCGCAGCCTGGCCCATCTGATCTTCACAGGCAGGCCCCTCCTTATGCCCCAGCTCCCCTCTCCAGCCAGCTCATTCCGGCCTCCCCCACTGCTGCCAGCTGCTGCTGGCCAGAAGGCTCTCCTTCCTCTCGAAACCCAATTCCTACTCTCCCTCAAGGTCCGCCTCCTCCATACTGACTTCTCCCCTGCTAGCTAGTGGCGACCTTTCTCCACCCTGATTTGGAAGCTGCCTGTTTGTATCACCCCTGGCTGGGCTGAATCATACTCTCTCCTCCACCTCCTCCAATCATACCTTCCCCATGTCCATCTATCCAACCAAGGTTGTCCATCTCCTGTATACACACCCCCACCCCCCAACTATACTCCAGGTTCCTTGGGCACCAGGGAGGGTCAACTTTCCATACCCCAGGTCAGCCCCCATGCACACGCACACTCATGCACACACACACACTCTCTCACACCCATCCACTTGGGCCACCTGATGGCTCTAAGACCAGAATTCCCAGCAAAACCATTCAGGGTACACAAGAGGGAAACTGACACACACAGGGAACCAGCAGATCAAGGCCCCACCCCCAGAGACTGAGAAACCTTCCCCCAGAGCCAAAGGATTGTCAACTGCTGCACCAGGATGGTCTCAATGAGCCCATTGTCTTGGACTAAATTACAGGGTCACGAAACTGGCTTGGGAGGCAGCCGCAGAAGCAGCTGCAGATGGAGGTGCATGGGGGCGAGGGTGGAGTTATACCCACAGACTCGAGGCAGGGGCACTAACAACTTTCGTGGTACAAATGGTGACAGCTGTACAACCAACACAACCCCAAACCCTGGCCTCCCCTCCCGCCACAGGGCTCCCATTGAGCCCCGAGAGTCCTTCCCCAGAAATCCCACCAGAGACCCAGCACTTCCGGTTAGGAACTGAGAGCAGAGACCTCGATCCCGCAGGCAGGAGGAGAGGCCCGCAGAACACAGGGCCTCTCTCCATAAGGGCTCACTGGAAAGTGGTCAGACCGGCTAAGTCCGTGCCACTTGGACATTTGGGACAAGGGAGGCCCCTGGAGGAGCAATTGCAGGGAAGAGTTGCAAAGAGGCAGGGGCAGGGAGGCCACATTCACTCGGGGCCTGCAGGAGGCTCAACGGAACACAGTGGACCTAGGGACACCCCGGTATGAGCATGTGCCCAAAGATGTCCAGATGAGGGGGTGTGGCGGTGGAGGGGAGGCGGGAACAGCAAACCCTCCCAGCTCTGCAGACCCAGACCTCCCCTCCCTCTAGGAAGCATGGATGCAAAGGGCTAGAGCCTGAAAAAGTGCTTCCACCACTAAGCTGACAAAGTAGGTATGATGTCTCCAGCTCACACTCTGCACAGCGCAAGCGGCCACTGGATCACAACCCCCTCCCGTCCTTCGCCGCCCCACACCCTCCTCAGGCCCAGCCCTGAAGAACAGCCACTGGCACTCTGCTTGGCATCCAGCCAAGGTTCTGGTCCCCCAGGAGGCCCCGCCTCCCCCACCCAGATGGGGCTGACCCCTGGTGGGCCGTGTGGGCAGCTGGGCTCAGGACACCCAGATGCCAGCCCTGGTTCTGGCCATGGAGTGGTGAGGACCTCAGGCTGGTCACATCCCAGCTTGGCCTGACACCTGGACAGTTGCTCATTTCAACAGACTTTCTCCCTCCCGGCCCACCAGAGGGCTCTGCCCAAGTCGGCGTAGGAGCCCCTCAGAGGGGCGGGGGCTCCAGGTCCTGGCAAAGGCAGGCCCGCCCCTCAGAAGCCCTGCCCCAGAGCGCTGGAGACCATTGTGTGAGCTTCCCCTCTGCCTGCCGTATTTACTCCCGCGGACGCAGGACGCAGAGCCCCAGCACCGGGAGTCACGAGGACGCAGGAAAGCGCACGCACTCACAGGCTCAGGGACGCGGACGCCAGACCCGGGCTTGGACGGAGCAGCCCCGCAAGTCCCAACATACTTTGTAAACCCCGAAGACAGGAGAGAGCCAAAATGCGCTCTCTGCCGCACGCAGGCCCCTTCTGCCCCCCACAGCCCGATTCTGGGAGGCGGATGAGGATGTCCCCCAGGCCTGGAAATGGGCCATAGGACATCCCACTCTGGACCCTGCCATGGCCTGGACTGTGTCCGTTCGGTGCTCCCGGCCCACGGGCTGCACAAATTGGCGGCCCCAAAACTGGCGGCGTGGGGGAGGGGAGGGCTGTCCGCCCGAGCAGGACGCGGCTGTCCACTCGGTCGGAGGTGAGGAACGACCTCCCTATCCTGTTGCCGGGTCCAAGCGGGGCCCGAGAGCCGCCGGGGAGAGTTGAAGGGAGGGGGCCGATGGATTTCCCAGAGTGAAACTGTGCGCCCTGGAGAGTTCTGAGGCAGCCCCGCGAGCCCTCGAGGAGGTTGCTGTCGCTCGGCAAACACAAACAACAATAAAAGGAAGGAAACCCAGGCGGCAGTGCGCAGAACAAGCGCAGGGTCCTGTGAGGGCGCGCGGGGTCCCCGCGGGTCCCCCAACAGGGTCCCCCACGTAGGCGACGCGGGTACAGGGCCAGGGGCGAGCAGCGCTCTCAACAGGAGGGCGCCTGGATTGGGGGTCCCGCCTGCCCTCGGCGCACCTCCGTCCCGCGCCAGGCCCACCCGTAGGGTTCTCTCCAGCACTCTCGCGGCCGCAGCAGCCAGCCCAGCACCCACCTTCGAAGTCCGAAATGATCCCGTCCAGCTGCGCGTTGACTGCAGGGTCCGACATGGTGGCTGGTGGGCAGCGGGTCGCGCGGAGGGCAGCTGCGAGGAAGCGCCCCCAGCGGGGCCCGGGCCCTGCGCGCTGGCTGGGGCGCCGCGCCCGCGCTCCTGCAGTGCAGAGCTCGCTGCCGGAGGAGCCCCTTGGCCCCCAGGCTCAGCTGAATGAATGGGGGAGGAAGGCGGGCGCCGGCCCCTCCCCGCGCTCTGCGCCCCCGCCCCGCCCCCGCCTCCCGGGCGGATCAGGTTCCCGCACCCGCGCCGGCCTCCCACTCTCGCACTGGCTGCTCCGCCCGCCTGTCAAGGCCGGGCCTGGGGGGCTGGGGCCCGAGCAGCCGCTGGGGGACAGTCCTGGGCACACGACCGGAGCGCCCCCCTTCTCCCCGCCTGGCCCGCGCCCAGGGGACGGCGAGAGACGCGGCCTCGGCCCCTCCCCCCAGGCGCCCCGCTGCGGCCAGATGTGGGCGGATGTGGAGGCCGGGCTGTGGCGAGGGGGGCGGGCGCCCAGAGGGGAAGAGATTCCTCCCCTTCCCCGGGCGCAGGGTCCTTCTGCAGGAGGCTGTATTTGGGCAGCCAAACAAAGTTCGCTGTCACCGCCGCCGCCGCCGCCGCGCCTGCAAGGGTTAAGCGGCGGCGCACGCGGCTGGCAGGCAGGATCCCAGCCTGTGGGCTCAAGAGCCGAGGGGCTCAGGGCGAACACGCGAGTCCCATGGCACCAGCGAGAGGCCACCAACTCCCACCCACCGAGGGCACCCCTGCAGCTAACACCCCCACCATGACCACCACCCCGGGGGCCACTGCTGCACCCTCGTGGGTGGGCCCTGGAGAAGGCACTCTCCGGGAGAAGGGGCACAGGGCGGGGATGGAACACGGCTGTCAGAGAAGCCAGGGACAGGCGCCGCCTCCCTCCACAATAAGGGCCTCCTGAGAGCAGGAAGTAGACCTAGTCAGGAGCAGAGGTTTCCGAAGGTGTGAAGGAAGGAGCTAGGCAGTGAGTGAGCAGAAAGGGAGCTGCCCCCGGGGCTTCTCCCTCCCGTCTGGGCCCTAACCTGAAGCCTAGCCTTCCCTCCAGGCCAGCGTCTCTACCATTAAACTGTATTACCCACAAGGCAGGCAGGGCCG
Source organism: Theropithecus gelada (assembly GCF_003255815.1). Classification (NCBI taxonomy): domain Eukaryota; kingdom Metazoa; phylum Chordata; class Mammalia; order Primates; family Cercopithecidae; genus Theropithecus; species Theropithecus gelada. The sequence goes on along the minus strand of NC_037684.1, from coordinate 50,719,072 downwards.
AGTGGCTGGGGTAGACCTGGGGACCTGGGTTAGACACAGAACTTGAGAAGCAACAGGCTCTCATCCTCAAGAAGGGCCCTCCAGGTGTGTCACCTACAACAGAGAGAGGCGCTTCTTCCACTCGCCTTGGAAAGCCAGAAGCCCTCTTCTGCATGCTCTTCCTGCCACCCCGTACCTTAGACCCTCGGCCTCTGCCCAGAGTCAGGGGCCATGTGAGAATTCACAGCACAGAACAATACCCCCACCCCACAGCAGCAGGCGCAAACGCTACAACTGCGCTCCGGTCCCTTGAGTGTGTGGCCTCGGAGTGCCTGAGAGCTCATCCTGGGTCTAGGGTCGCTCGCTGCGCGCTTGCACCTCCCCACCCACTCTGAAATATCCCAAATGTGCAGGAGTGCTGAGACTCCCCAGCCATTCTGGAGAGGTGGGGCGCGGGGTGGGGGGGGGTTCTCTTGCGGAAAATGTTCTAGGTTTGGGTGGCTTTTTAAGTAGATGAAATCAAGTCCTTCCTTTTTAAGAAAAGCAGTCACTCCCTCCCTCATGCTTTGGATATTTTGAACTATTTTCAACCAAGTGAGTTTGTGGACATGGGAACTGCAAAACCACAGACATTTCAGATGCGTGCACACCCTCGTCTGCCTGGGAGCCCGGGTTTCAGAAATGGAGCCGTTGCTGCCATTAATAGCACCCCGTATCTTCCATGCCAGGCCAGGGTATTTCTTGTCTGAACTCCAGCACCTGGGCCTATTGGATAGTCCAGCCCCTACTGGGTCATCTGTCCACGCCGCATTTGGGGATTTGGGGGTCCAGTACCTAAGAAACTCAGTCCAACAACACAGCCCCCTGGGAAGATGCCAGGTCCGGCACAACAGCCATCCTAAGCCACAGCATTATTCTCTCGTGTTTTTCTAAAAAGCACCTGGTGAGTGTGGACACACCCATGCAATTGTTCTCTCCCAGGGCTGGCATGGAGTTCCACCAGATTAGCACATGGTCAGCCAATTGTACATTCTCCGTCTCCACGCACAGTGCAGCAAACATATTTAGTTCCCTGGGGAGCCCCGCCAGGGTGCACGCCTCACCAAAATGGGAACCCAAGGGACAATGGCAGGAGGGCAGCCAGAAAGTGCCGGTGCCTGCATGACTGTGCTCAGAGCCCACCAGCTCCAGCCCCAGCCCCAGCCGCTGCCCCTTCAATGTAATCACTCAGAGCCACATGACCAGGCCTAGAAACCTCCAGGTAAAGAGGTTCCCCAAGCTCTGTCAGGAAACCCAAATCGAGGCTTGGCCACACTCCCAGCCAGGAAGTTCACCCTCATATCTAACCAACTGCTCTAATTGTACATCATTTATTTCCTTTTTTTCCCCTGTCCTCAGAGGAGATGGGAAACAGCTGGGCACCACCCTTCAAGTCATAATTACCTTTTCCAAATTCGGGGACAATCCAGTTACTCCTTGGCCTTCTCTTTCTCAGCCTAAATCATCTTTCTCTAGCCCTTTAATCATATCCCGGGCTGTCCTTTGATCATAGCTAAGGGCTGGGTCCAGTCTGAGGCTCCAGGATTTTAATGAGGCCTGATTGCTACAGGGTAGTGAGGAGGCCCCCACCCCTCTTTCCTAGGGCCTCGGGGCCTAGACACACAGTCCCAGAAGGGGCACTGGGCAGAGAGGATGCACGTCGGCAGCAGAGAGGAAACTGAGCTGAAATTTGGCAAGAACAAAAGAACTATAAAGGCCTATGCATCCAGCAAGGTGCATTCTTCCAAGGTCACAAGAGAAGGCAAGACCGACTGCAGCCCTGGCCAAAGGGACCGCCCGCGTCTTCAGTGCACAAACAGACCTATAGTGGGCTGAATGATGAATCCCCCAAAACAAAGATCTACCCACCAGGAACCTCAAATTTGACCTGATTCTGTTTAAGGGTTTCTGCAGAAAGAATTTAGGCAAGGATCTCAAAATAAGATCATCCTGGATTAAGGTGGGCCATAAATTCAATGCTATGTCCTTCTAAGAGACAGAAAAGAAAGTACAGACACAGAAAAAGGCCTTGTGAAGACAGAGGCAGAGACTGGAGTGATGCAGCCGCAGGCCAAGGAACACCTGGGGCCATCAGAAGCTGGAAGAGGCAGGGAAAAGTTTTCCCCTGGAGCCTTCAGAGGACGCTGGCCCTGCTGACACCTTGATTTCAGACTTCTGGCCTCCAGAACTGTGAGAGGACACGTTCCCGTTGCCATAAGCCACCCCGTTTTGACAGTTGTTACAGCGGCCAGGAGAAACGCATGCCTTAGTTCCCATCTGCATCATGCCTTGAGGTCAAAGCTTCATACAGCAAAGACGTCTAAGCAATCACAAACCTCCGGTGGGTAGCCCACCCGTCCGGCAAGTCACTGTCCCGAGGGAAGGGGGATGGGGACAGGCAAGAGAGCCATAGGAAGCCCCTGCGGGCCTTTCTGGAAACGGGAAGGAGCAGGTCTGGAGAGAAACCCCACGGGTCAGGCCGCGGAGAAATAAAGCTTGCAAAGCGTGGGAACGGAGTGGGGAGGAAATCCACGAGGAAGCAGCCTTTGGCGCACACATCCATATCTGTGACCGCCCTCCAGGCACAGCCTCCATGGAGAAGCTCCACTGGCAGGGAAGCGATGAAGCAAAAGGGGCTCGAGGAGCGGAGGAAGGTGGGGGGCTCCCTCCCAGCAACAACAAGGCTCCAGACGGGACACCCCATTAGGTGGCGGGCTGTGTCCTCACAGACAGAGACTTCCCAAGGGCAGGGCCCAGACGGTCTTGTCTCTGTGTGGCCTGACACAAAGTAGGCCTCCCTGAGCTGCCGAGTCCTGGGTCCATCAGTGGCAGGGCCTTCCACAGCCCCTCAAGTTCCCACAGCCCCTCATCTTAGGAAACGGCACTACCACCCACCTATGGTCAAGCGAAGTCTCTGGGCACCATTGTTGACTCCTCTCTTTCCCTCACCCTCAGTATCCAAACCATGGTGCGTTTCTACCTCCAGTCTATCTGCGAATCAGTCTAAGCCTCCCTCCTCCAGGGGGGTGCCAGCTAACAGTCAACAACTGGCCACCTGGGACCTGCAAAAGCAACAACACTCGATTTCAATTTCCCGATTTGTAGCACTTGCCTATTCCTGCGGTGTCAGTATTTCTGCCTTGGCCAATTTCTTACTTTTCTTTTCTTTTCTTTTTTTTTTTTTTTTTTTTTTTTTTTATACAGAGTCTTGCTCTGTCACCCAGTCTGGAGTGCAGTCGGGCAATCTCGGTTCACTACAAACTCCGCCTCCCAGGTTCAAGTGATTCTCCTGCCTCAGCCTCCCAAGTAGCTGGGACAACAGGCACCTGCCACCACTCCTGGCTAATTTTTGTATTTTTAGTAGAGATGGGGATTCACCATGTTGGTCAGGTTGGGTTCGAACTCCTGACCTCAGGTGATCTGCCTGCCTTGGCCTCCCAAAGTGCTGGGATTACAGGCATGAGCCATCGTGCCCAGCCGGCCAATTTCAAGTTATTCATATAACATCATTGGAGGTGAGACTGGGAAGAGATATTTAGTTACCACCAATATAGTGCTTCCATCATACAAATACAGCCTCAAGAACATAACTGCAACAGGACAGACAATAGTTAAATGTTGCAAAAAACCTAAGAGGTGATGAAAGGTATGTATTTATTATCTTTTGTTTTAAATATAATCACTTATAAGTAATTTTTTAATTTTTTGCTTAATTTTTCTTCATAACTTGTAATTTAATTCATATTGTATAAATCTATCATTTTTCTAATAAAGCAATATGTTTTTCTAATAGAGCAATGCATTTTTACTATGATAAAATATATGTAATATAAAATTTACCATTTTAGGCCAGTCATCATGGCTCACACCTGTAATCCCAGCACTTTGGAAGGCTGAGGTGGGAGGATCACCTGAGGTCAGGAGTTCGAGACCAGCCTGGCCAACATGGTAAAACCCCGTCTCTGCTAAAACCCCGTCTCTCCAAAAATCAGCCAGGCGTGGTGGCAAACGCCTATAATCCCAGCTATCTGGGAGGCTGAGGCACGAGAATCGCTTGAACCCAGGAGGCGGAGGTTGCACTGAGCCAAGATCACGTCACTGCACTCCAGCCTGGGTGACAGGGCAAGACTCTGTCTAAAAAACAACAACAACAAAATATTTACCATTTTAACCATGTTTAAGTTTACATATCCAGTGACATTAAGTACATTCACATTGTACACCCATCAACACCATCCACCTCCAAAACTTTCTCCAACTTCCCAAACTGAAACTGTGTCCCCATTAAACAGTAACTCCCCATCCTTCCTTCTTCCCCTGGCTGCTGGCAACCACCATTCCAGTTTCTCTATGAATTTGACTTCATGTAAGTGAAATCACACAACATTTGTCCTTGTGAGACAGGCTTACTGAGCACGAGGTCTTCAAGGTTCATTATTCAAGGTTCACATGTAGTATGTGACAGAATTCCATTCTTTCTGAAGGCTGAATGATATTCCACTGTGTGTACACACACTTTGTACCTCCATTGCTTCCACATTTGAGCAATTGAGAATAAAGCTGCTACAAACATGAGTGTGTAAATATTTGTTCAAGTCCTTGCTTTTATTTATTATTATTATTATTATTATTATTATTATTATTATTTTAGACGATCTCACTCTGTCGCCCAGGCTGGAGTGCAGTGGAGTGATCTCGGCTCACTGCAACCTCCATCTCCTGTGTTGGAGCAATTCTCCTGCCTCAGCCTCCCAAGTAGCTGGGATTACAGGCACCAACTACCGTGCCTGGCTAATTTTTGTTTTTTAGTAGAGATAGGGTTTCACAGTGTTGGCCAGGGTAGTCTCGAACTCCTGGCCTCAAGTGATCCATCCTCCTCGGCCTCCCAAAGTGCTGGGATTACTGGCCTCAAGTGATCCATCCTCCTCGGCCTCCCAAAGTGCTGGGATTACAGACGTGAGCCACCGCGCCCAGCTGTCACTTTAGTCTTAAACATCACAGCAACTCTCTCAGTGTCCCGTGAGACCCCTTGAGACAGTGGCTTTAGGGACTCCACACACACCTGTTCACTCCTGTGCAATGACAAAGTGCAGTTTTCTTTGCAGAATGGCAGAGTCAGGAGACTCCTGATGGGGCATGAACCCAAAGGGGCAGAGGAGACATTCAGAACACACATGGACTCTTCATGTGCGTTCTGCCAGCCACCAGGCAGACCTGCCCCAGCCTCGACGTGCCCAGGATCATGGACAGTGTGTGGTTTCCACCAAGGCCAAGCCCCTGGAACCCCTTCTGCCTTTACATCAGCTGTACTGGGAGCAGCTACCAGGCTGTGGACCACTAAGTCTCTTTCAGGCTACCTGAGTTTGAATTTCCCCATTCAGCCTGACTGTGACCCGGTATGCGGCTACCACAACCCATCACACCCTCTGGCTGGCCGATTCAATGCAACCATAAGGTTTCACTCAAAGAAGCACATGACCAATCTGTTCCCCAGACTTCCCAGTGATCCCCCCAGCCTGCTTTGTGCAGAACATTTACAGCAAAACCTGACCACAGCGGCCTGAGCTCTTATCTCCAAGGCAGGGGACTTTTTAAACAAAGTATTAGTGTTCTAAATTCATGCTCTCCCAAGGAGGCTCCTGGCCTTCAGCACAGCAAACAATCTGCTCCATGGCTCCCCACCTCATCCGAGCTACCCACTCCAGCACTTGGGACTGAATCAGCTTGGAGTTCCCCAGCCCTGCTGCCTGCTGGCTGTGATGATAGGACCAGAGACTGCAGCACTGCCTGGACCTCCTGTTGCTACATTTTACTGCAATAATATCCAACCTGATGGTACCCTGGGAGCAAGTGGTGGGGGCGGGGTGGGGGGTGGTGGTCAGGGGCTGCACACACAGAGGACAGAAGGACTGAAGGACTGGGTGGGAATTATGACCCCTCCAAGATGATCCCTCACCATCAGAACCCTGGCTGTGCCTCCTGAACAGTGTTTGTTTATTTGCACATCCGGCGAGCTTTTTGATTAGCAAATTCAGATGCCTGGGAGTCCACCAGTGGCTCTGCTGAGGTATAACCCAGACATGATGGCTCATGTCTTCTTCCTGATCATTCTCTCTTCACACAGTCCCATGACCAGAGGGTTCCTCGTACTCCTGTTCCTACTCCAGCCCCACAAGACGGTCTTGAAATGACTCAAGTCTCCAACTTCCTAGCACTGTCTGAGAATGGAGTACAGAAATGAGATGGGGACACAGTATCCCATGGACACCAGTGATGGAAAAAAAACCCTCTGACCCTTCCGGGAGCTCTGCAAAGTCACACTCGGGGACAAGAAGGAGTGGCCAGCCTGGCACCGACCCAGCCTCAAAGCAGCCAGTGACTAAGGCACACAGCTGGTACCTCCTCACCCCCAGGGTACCAGGAGGCTTGGCTAGAACATGTGCCAGCCAAGAGAAACAGGCTGTCCCTGGGACCTTGGTGTCCTGGCCTCCCTACTGTTTTTCTCAAGGAGGCACCCTGCTCTGTGGGGTCTGAGGCTGGAGGCAACTTGCCACCGATGCAGTGCAGGGACAACGGCTGAGTCACCAGCCTGCCCTAGTTCCACGTCAGCAGGAACAACAGGGACTCAAGCACAGAAGAAAGCATTTATTTTTAAAGTCACCACAGTGACTGAGGCGACATCATCCCCAGGGAGCCCTCCTCCCTGCTGGCCGTCTGTGGACCGTGGCTCCGTGTTCTAACAACGCCTCTGTCCATCCCATAAGACCCAGCAGGTGGAAGGAAAGAGGGTGGAGGTTGGGAGTGGCGGCCAGGCAACCCGGGAAGGGCAGGGAGCAGGAACATGCCCTCCCTCTTCTGCACCCGCTCAGAAGGCTCCACAGGGCCTATCCTGCCATCCACAACCCCAGGGGATCCTCCCTCAATGCCTGCCCCATAAATGCCCATCCACCCTACACTTGAACACCTCCAGTTACAGGGAGCTCAGTACCTACCTATGCCACTCATTCTATCTTTAGCTGTTCAAAACAGAGAAAAGAGAGAAAGAAAAGATAGGAAAGACAGAGAAGGGGGGGAGAGAGAGAGAGAGGAAAGAAAGAGGAAAGAATAAGGAAGGAAAGAAAAAGGAAGGGAAGGGAAGGGAGGGAGGGAAGAAAGGAAGGGAAGAAAGAGAGAAAGAGAGAGGAACAAACAAGGTGGGCTTCATGGAGCAGAGCCTCAATAAGGGAGCAAAAGACATCTGCAGTCAGGCTGTAGATGGATTTCTACAGGAGCACATATCCACTATACTCTTCCTGGAACAGAAAAGTAGAAAGAAGACGTGGCGGTGTGGGTGGGTGGCAGCTCTTTCTGGGGGCCTGGAATTTGGGGCATCAGCGCCCTTGGTTTTGAGAAGGAGACTAAGATCACCAGTATCCACAGTGGAGACCGAACCCCATAAGGGCTGGGGACATCATCTCTTCTGTGTCTCTAACAAAGACCCGATGCTCTGACTATGGGAGCCTGTGAAAGAAGGAACAAAACTGGCTCTGCGGCCCTTTAGAGAACAGGTTTTCCATCCAGTGGCGGCTGTGAATAAATTTCTGGAGCCAGCCTCAGCGGCCTGGGCCTGCACAGCTGAGACTGTCCCTGGAGGCTGAGTGGAAGTGGGGAGCCTCCAGGCACAGCTGGGCTCTGCTCCCTACCTCAATCAGCAGCCCCAGGACTTCTGGGTGCTCCAGAGCTTTCTCCAGAGGGCAAATCCAGAGTATGAGGGAGGAGGGAGATGCTCGGGATCGGGAGGCCCTGCCCGTCTCTGCCCCCGGCCTCACAGACCTGAACAAGGAGGTCATGGGTGTTCAGGGGTAGAACTGTGGGCTGGCAAGCCCCCAGCCCTGGCCTCTCCCTGCCCCCCTCTCCTCACTGCCAGTGACCATCTCTGGCTACATGTTGACACCTCCACGGGATGATGGAGAAGAGAGAAGAGGAACCTCTCTGCTCTGCCCAGCGCACTCAAAAGAGGCTCCAGTGCAAAGGCACCGACGTTCACAGCCCAATGTGTGTGGCGGCTCCCCAGGGATGGGATGCTTCCACTCCGTTCCAGTCCGCCATGAACTGACAGAAGGTTTTGTGTCACCAAATGTATCCCATTAACAAATTACCCTAACACTTAGTAAAAAATAAAATAAAAATGCACGCACCCCATGCCCTGCAGAGCCCCCATGCCGCACCCTCTCTGCACCTGAGCTCGCACTCTTGGCCTGCCGCCTTGGGAACAGAACGCTCTGCGTGGGAGGCAGACAGGAAGCGCGGGGTGCGCTGGCTGGGCCCCTCCAGACAATCTGGTATTGCTTTCCCCGGATAATGAAATCTTCCCCACCCTGAGTGTCGCTGGAAGCCAGCCGGCAGCCAGATCAACCTAAATGAAACTGAACCGTTTGTCCCTCCTGTGAAGTGACCTCGGGGATGTAATGGGTTTGCTATTAACACAGTCCCCCCTCGCACTCCATACCCCCCCCCCCACTTTTCTCCCTCTGCATGAGTCACCGGCTGTGATGACTCAGTCCAGCCAAGGGACCTGGCCACCTCTGGTCAGGCTATGCGAGGGACAGACCAGCACAGAGGAGCAAGGCTGCCGGGTCCAGGCCAGAGGCCGGGGGTCACACGGACCCCCTGTAGTGTCTGTAACTGGGGACTCCTAAGGCTGCTCCTTGGTTCTGGGGACCTGTCCACTTGGGGACAGTCTTAAGGGAGACTCTTTAAAGCAGGGAGCCAAAAGGGTAAACTAATACAGAAACACGGAGGGCCAGGGAGAACATGAAGACAGGCTCAGCCGGGCACGGTGGCTCACGCCTGTAATCCCAGCACTTTGGGAGGCCAAGGTGGGCGGATCACCTGAGGTCAGGAGTTCGAGACCAGCCTGGCCAACATGGTGAAACACCATCTCTACTAAAAATACAAAAATTAGCCGGGCGTGGTGGCGGGTACCTATAATCCCAGCTACTTGGGAGGCTGAGGCAGGAGAATTGCTTGAACGCAGGAGGGCGGAGTTGGTAGTGAGCCAAGATTACACCACTGCACTCCAGCCTGGGCAACAGAGTGAGATTCTATCTCAAAAAAAAAAAAAAAAAGACAGGCCCAAGGCCTGGAGAGCCAGACGCCACCTTCCCACCTCTTGGTGGCCCACTTTGAGATTGTATCACGTCAGAGAAACTTGTGGGAGTGTCTGTCTGTAATTCATAAGCAACACTGTTTCCATCTCCCACCAGCTCCTGGCTCTAGCAGGCCCCTGACTCATGCCTTCCCCAGGGTCTTGGGTCCTCCCCAAGCTGGACTCCAGGCTGTTGATGGGATGACCAAGTCACTTCCCTGCTCACCGTCCTGGGCAGCTTCTGTCACCTGCTGCAGACAGAGTGAGAGCTTAGCAAGGCCGGGGCCGCCGATCTCCTGCCGGCCACATCTGCCTCCTCCCACACCGCTTCTCCCCGCCTTGGTCATGCCCAGGGGCTCACAGTTCCCCACAAGCCAGGTGCCAGACTTCTGTGCCTGCCCTATCCTGTTCCCTCTGCCTGGCGGGCCCTTCCCACCCTCCCTGGCCTGGCTCAGGCCCCATCTGTCTTCAGGTCTCAGCTCAGAGGCTGCTTCTTCTAGGAAGCCTTCCTGGGATTGCCAGATGAAGGAATTCTCTCTGGACCCTTCTTCTGTTTTCACAGCCTCAGGGGCAGCCTCTAACACAGGCCTTACTGAGTTCATGTGGCATCCAGGAGAGCCCCAAGTGTGTGATGAATGTGTTGAAGGGAAGCCTTTTTAAAAGCTGAAGGAGCCCTGTGAACACACAGCAGCATCAGCTCAGACTGCGAAGGCACAGTCTTCGGCCTCGTCCACCCCGGCCTTCCTCTTGAAGAGGTGGGAGCCGGTCAGCTGGGATCAGGAGGTGGGCTTCATAGAGCAGAGACTCCATAAGGGGGCAAAATAAATTAGAGAATTCTCTTGCTGCAAGGAACCTAGACGAGGAGCACCCAGTCAGAGGACGAAGGAAGAGACCAGCAACAGACCTCCCTTGCCCCAGCAGTCCTGCAAGCCAGACGGGCCAACTTCTCAGCACAGCTGTTCGCCAGCACACAGAAATTTCTCACCTTCAGCAACAGGGCGGGAACATTCCCAGACAGGGCCACGGCTCCTCTGGTCACAGGGACCACGGAGTCTGAGTCTCCGTGGCTTGTCCCATCCATGCAACCACAGATCTGGAGCACACATCTGGAGTTGCAGAGCCCAAAGGGCATGGCAGGGCAGGGAATCTGCCTGATTGGTGAAAGCCACCCCTGGAGTACAGGCCTGCGCCCATATCCACGTGGAGCCTCCGATAGGGGGCATCGATTTCAAGGAGGTGAATGTGGACATTCAGGGCCAGTGAACGGCCAGATGTCAACACATCGACAGGCCCTTGGCCCCTCCCCCAACACGGGGGGAGGACACCAACAGGGTCTACATGGTGCTTAGGGTCTCCAGAGCCAGCAAGGTGTGCAAGGCCCAGCAACTGAGAAAACTGACCACTCTATTATGAATAAGCCAGAACATTTATCCAGGAAAAAAAAAAAACAGCTTTGTCCAATTGGGGACCTAAAATCTCAGGACCTATGTCCCCTTCCTGTAGCACCACATCACTTTCCCAATGCCCACCCTCACTCCCACCTGCCTGCCAAGCTTCAGGTATCCAGAACACAGCATGACAGCAAGCGCTGTGATTCCCACAGGTTTTCCCAACCCACCCCAGGCGCCACTACAGCTTTAGTTCTGAGCAGCAGGGAGTGACATGCAGAATGGCCACCCAGACAGAGCAAGACCGTCAACAGGAGGGCGGGCTCTGTCCAGCAGGCGGTACCTATTGACACAGAAATCAGTAGGCATTCTTTCAGGAAGGTTTTTCACTAAGAAAGAATGAAAGAGGCTGGGCGCGGTGGCTCACGCCTGTAATCCCAGCACTTTGGGAGGCCAAGGCGGGTGGATCGCCTGAGGTCAGGAGTTCGAGACCAGCCTGGCCAACGTGGTGAAACCCCGTCTCTACCGAAAATACAAAAATTAGCTGGACGTGGTGGCGGGCACCTGTAATCCCAGCTACTTGAGAGGCTGAGGCAGGAGATCTTGATCCCAGGAAGCAGAGGTTGCAATGAGCCGGGATCATACCACTGCATTCCAGCCTGGGCAAGACTCCATCTCAAAAAAAAAAAAAAAAAAAAAAAAAAAAAAGGCCAGGCGCGGTGGCTCAAGCCTGTAATCCCAGCACTTTGGGAGGCCGAGACGGGCGGATCACGAGGTCAGGAGATCGAGACCATCCTGGCTAACACGGTGAAACCCCGTCTCTACTAAAAAATACAAAAAAAAAACTAGCCGGGCGAGGTGGCGGGCGCCTGTAGTCCCAGCCACTCAGGAGGCTGAGGCAGGAGAATGGCGTGAACCCGGGAGGCGGAGCTTGCAGTGAGCTGAGATCCCACCACTGCACTCCAGCCTGGGCAACAGAGCAAGACTCCGTCTCAAAAAAAAAAATAAAAAAATAAAAAAAGATGAAAGACAAACAAGACTGAAACAGTGGCAGGCAGGTACATGTTTAACAACCTACCCTAGTGGGGAGCAGGAGGTAAGGCCTGATATGTAGTGTTTGCCAATTCCTGTGGTGTAAATACACCCACTGTAGCAAATTTCAAGCTACCAACAGGACATCACTGAACACAGAGTTGGGAAAAGACGTGCACACCACTGCATGAAATGCTTAGGCAGCTACAGCTTATTCTTTCCTGACAAGGGGGGTATGTCTAGAATACCCCCTTGCTATGGAGAATGGCTGTAGCAAATAGGATTCAACTGGCAGGCCGACCCAGTCAACTGCCCACTGACGTGATGTGGGGCAGGTTTCTGAGGCTGCCTCCGCACTCAGGGAGGAAGGTGGCCATGTGGCTACAGACCTGGCCCTGGGTTTGCATTTTTTTTTTTTTTTTGAGATGGAGTTTGTTTTTTTCCTCCAGGCTGGAGTGCAATGGTGTGATCTTGGCTCACTGCGACCTCCACCTCCTGGGTTCAAGCGATTCTCCTACCTCAGTCACCCAGGTAGCTGGGATTACAGGTGAGCACCACCACACCCGGCTAATTTTGGATTTTTAGTAGAGATGGGGTTCACTATGTTGGCCAGGCTGGTCTCAAACTCCTGACCTCAGGCGATCCACCCACCCTGGCCTCCCAAAGTGCCAGGATTACAGGCATGAGCCACTGTGCCCATCTGGGTTTGCTATCTTGAGGATACATCTGGAGTTATGTGCTCATGATTTTCGTTTCCATTTTAAAACTTTGATTTTATTTTATTGTTTTTAGAGACAGGGTCCTGCTCTGTCACCCAGGCTGGAGTGCAGTGGTGCAGTCATAGCTCACTGCAGCCTTGAGTTCCTGGGCTCAAGCGATTCTCCCACCTCAGCCTCTCGAGTAGCTGGGGCTGGGCCTACAGGTGTCACCACACTCAGCTACATTTTGTATTTTTTGTAGAGACGGGGTCTTGCAATTTGCGCAAACTGGTCTCAAACTCCTGACCCCAAGCAATCTTCCCACCTCAGCCTCACAAAGTGCTGGGATTATAGATGTTAGCCAGTGCACCCAGCAGCCATCATGATTGACTAGTGACGTCTGTTCCAGCTCCAAGATGAACACAAGGAGCAGAGAGTTGGTGAGAAATTTTGAAAATGAAGCTGGGTGTGGTGGTGGATGCCTGCGGTCCCAGCTACTCGGGAGGCTGAGGCAGGAGGATTGCTTGAGCTCGGGAGTTGGAGGCTGCAGTGTGCTATGACTGCACCACTGCACTTCAGCCTGGCTGACCTAGCAAGATCCCATCTCAAAAAAGGAAAGGAAAGGAGAGGGGAGGGGAGGGAATTTCTGACAGTGATTCCAGAGATAATCAGGGTGACCCGAAATTACTTTGAAATGCATCGAAAAGTAAAAATAAGATGGATTCATGGCCAGGGGAAGGAGGGATAGCTGGATGGCGAGGTGATAAAGCAGGTGTAACTTGGTGTTAGTGGTAGAATCTAGGTGATGGCTGAATGTGTTCCCTGTAAAATGCTTTCAACTTGACTGTGTATTTGAACATTTTCACAATAGAATGGAGGGAAGAGAAAGGTAAGAGGGAGTCACTGTAGCTGTTGCAGCAGGAGCGGACCCCCAAAATCCATGTATCATAGTTTCAGCCCTGCCAGTGTGGCTGTGTCCTCGTTCTTCTTCTCGGGATTTAAGGACAGTTAATGAGCATATATGTCTTCAAGCCCCCTTGCTTCCCCATCTGCCCCTCTGCCCCCCTGCCCCCACACCTGGAAGATTCCACAGGTGGCACAGGCCAGCTCTCCGTCCTGCCCTTTGTGCCCTCAGTGTGTGACAGACACTGAGTGAATGTCAGCCCCTTCCCCCCACACCTCGTCTGCCTGTCCAGTCACCAGGTTGACACTTCTGGACGTCTGGCCGACAGCTTCCTTAGCTGTATTCTAGTGACCTGGCAGGTGTCCTGAGTCATAAATAAGGCCACTAGTGAATGTTTCCAAAGCTTCTCCTACCATGGTACCTTCCCCTCTCCCACCAATAGTCCATCATGACAGCTGGGCTGCATGAGGCTCTTCCTGGGGTTGTGTCTCCTGAGGCTGCTCAGGGCCTGGCCTGCTGGAGCCCACCAGGCAGGGTGCCCACCCTTTCTAGGCCTGAGTTCCCACTTAGAGAACCACTTTCAGAAGGACAATGGAGAAAGGCATTTGGGGCACCAAACTGGAGTGTGCCTGCATGTGTGAGGGGGAGGGGAAGGGAGAGGGGGAGGGCAGGGGAGAGGCGGAGAGGAGGGGAGGGAAAAACAGGAGAAGATAGAAGAGGAGAAATAAGAACAATAGGAAACACAGAAGGAGGAGGAGCAGCCCCCTTCGTGGGGGTGGACTCTGTGTCCAGTGCTCTACCAAGGACACTACATTTATCACCTCGCTTGTTTCCCACGAATACCTTCGAGGTCGCTCCTCCCTGGCCCCCATTTTTCCATGAGGAAGCAGATGCACATAGTGGGAAAGAGCTGCCCAAAGCCCGCAGGCAGTACATGGAGCCACTGGGAGTTGCATTCAACTCGTCCAACCCCACATCCCTGTCCTCAGCCACCAGGATAAACCACCAAGTTTCCACAGCCACAGGAGCTGGGCCCAGAGTCCCCACCAGGTCTCCCAAGGCAGGGAGATGGGGCTGGAGGCCATGCCAGGTGCAGGGTGCCCAGAGCTGCTTAGGAAGCCCCGTGGCGGCCGGGCGCGGTGGCTCAAGCCTGTAATCCCAGCACTTTGGGAGGCCAAGACGGGCGGATCATGAGGTCAGGAGATCGAGACCATCCTGGCTAATACGGTGAAACCCCGTCTCTACTAAAAAATACAAAAAACTAGCCGGGCGAAGTGGCGGGTGCCTGTAGTCCCAGCTACTTGGGAGGCTGAGGCAGGAGAATGGCGTGAACCCGAGAGGAGGAGCTTGCAGTGAGCTGAGATCCGGCCACTGCACTCCAGCCTGGGTGACAGAGCAAGACTCCGTCTCAAAAAAAAAAAAAAAAAAAAGGAAGCCCCGTGGCGTGGGCTGGGCACCAGGCAGTGTCTGTAGAATGAGAAAAGAATGAGGCTGAGACGCAGCATCACCTCCTCCAAACGTGACTTTCCCCGAGTCTCTGTGATTGGTCACCCGAGAGGGGAGTCCTGGTCTCCTGGCGTTTATGTCCAGGTCTAGGGATGCCTTCCCCAGCCAGGTTTTCTTCCGAGGATGGAAACTCAGAACCTCACTACAGGAGGAAGAGCTAGGAGCACTTCTAAGACCTCCGCGGAGGGTTGCACAGATCCAGCCTAAGTCCTTCACCATAGAAGGCCTTTCAGATGTGGCAGCCACGGTGCGTGAGTCGAGGGTCTCCACCCACCAAGAAGCAGGGGCATCTGATGCACATTCGGCCCACGATCCCCACCCACGTGGGGGCTTTGCATGCAGCCACGTTACACAAGGGAACAGCCACAGCAGCGGGGCCACAAGGAGAGTGTGGGCCAACGTGCAGGGGCGGAATCTTGACAGCCTCCCGCGGGCTGGCGGCAGGGAGGGGCACATTTGCACAAATCCTACATGCACAGCCCTTCACACACATGTGGCTGACAATCACCCACACAACCGCGCCGGGATCTGGCGCACAGCCCACCAGCAACAGGCACTGGGAATCCCCAGCTGCTCCCCTGCTGTGGCGCAGACACCATTCAAGGTGGGATGGAGAGAGTCACTGATTCCAAGGTCACACACGCCAAAGAGAGACACTGATCCACGGAATGGAAACGGGAGGATCAGCCAGAACCATTGGCTCTGATTCACGCAGGGAAACGGGGACATATAGGCCCATTCATTCCACGTTTTTATTGAGCAACTACAGTGAGCTAAGCTGCAGAGATCATCCGAATAATCGGCTTGTAGAAAACCACTCTAATCCTTTCCTGGCCCGGACGTGATGGGAAGAACTTGGACTTCTGGATTCACAGAGCTGGATGGAAATCCTGGCTCAGCCAGTCATTGGCTGGGGGAGTCTGGGCGAGTGACTCAAGGCCTCTGAGCCTGTTTCCTTGTAAAAGAGGAGTGCTCGGGCCTGCCGCGCCAGGTCAGGGAAAGATGACTGAAGAGCAAGCGCCCAGCACCAGCCAGGGATCAACGTCCTCATGGACGCAAAGTGCAACAAGCAGATGTCACCACTGCACCGCCCTCCGCTGCCTGTGGCAAACAAGCAAAGATAGCTTCGTGCCTGTGCTGGGGGGAGCAGGGAATCGGCCTCAGGAGGACGCTGGCCCCCTCAGCTGCTTCTCCCAAAGCTTCCCAGGAGGAGAAATGATCCACCCCAGTGGCATTTCCTCTCCTGACAGCTGCTGGGAGCCTCAACCCACAAGCAGGCCTGTCCACCCGGCAGTGGCCGCATGCAGGCAGGAGGGGCTCCGGCAGCCTCCAGGAGTGAGGGGTCGTTCAGCCCTCTCTTAGCTGGAAAGGAGGCTCCAGGCTGGGCCGGAGCATTTGGAGAAATCCAGACCCTGAAGCTAGGCCATACCAGAGAGATGAGGCTGCTAGAAGCTTCCTTGCTGCCCACAGCGAAACACAACCAAAGCGGGACCCAGACCCTGACCAGCTCAAGGCCTGACTCACATCAGAAGGAAACCAGCGCCCGCCGCATCAGTGAGCATTCATGTGCATGTAAGGCAGAGACAGACCTTGGACAAGTCCCTTCATCCCTCTATGCCTCAGTTTCCTCATCTATAAAATAGGGTAACACTACCTACTTCACAGGGTTGTCATGAAACAAACATGCATCAATATTTGTAAAGTGCTGAGAACGGCACAAAACAAGAGCTATAGATTTGCTAAATAAGTAAAAAATAAGACGCAAGCTTAAAGCAGAGCTTGGTACACCGTGAGCATCAAGACCTGTGCTTCTTGACCCTTCTTCTCTGTTGAGATCCTCCCACCAGAAGTGGGAGGGACCGCTGAGGCTGGGGCCTTGTTCTAGGGACCCTTGTGGGGAGTCTTTCAGCCTAGAGGGATCTGTCTCATAGACTATAGCTGCCTCGGGTCTTCGCGTTCTTGTGCATGTGTGCATTCACATATGTACAAGCATGCAACGTGCATGTGTGCATTCTCATGTACTTGTGACAATCTGCACACACATGCCCAGAACCCGTCTGACACAGTGTTTAATTAAGATGTTGCAGCTCCGATGAATGGATTGTGGGGCTGAGACACTGTTTCCACAGGAAGCTGCTGTAGCAGCAAAGCTTCCTGGTCCTCATAGGCAACCAAAAAGAATGGAGCCTGCTCTCATCCTCCGCCCTAAAAATGATGCATAGTGTGTAGGGCCTGATGGTGGGGATCCCTCTCATAGACATATCCCCAGTAACACTGCACTCTGAAATTCAAGTTGTTATAAAATAAGACTCTTGGTATTGGCAGGGACCTCTGAGGTCCCTTCTATACAGTGCTGAACAACTCCCACATGGCCCCTGCTTGAATGCTTCCAGGCATGGGGAACTCACTACTTTGTGAAATAGCCTGTTCCACCGTCCTAAAGTGAAAATCGTGAGAAAAACAGCTCTTTCTGTAAAGAGTCAAGCTCTACTCTCTAGTACCTTCCAGGTACCTGGTACCAGCTTCATATCTTGGGGGAACTCAAAATAAATGTTCCCCTTCTACCTGACAACTCGCCGACTACTTGGACACAGTGGCTGTAGCCCCTTGCTCCATGCAGCCACCCCATCCAGTCCCCTTCTGGAATCCCTGAAACAAACCGAAGCCCTCTCACCACGCGGGTCCCTCTGCTGGGCCCCTCACCCGCCTGTGCACATGCCGGAGAGGCCATTCTGTGGGTGAGACCTGTGGTGGGTTAGATAGTGTTCCCCCAAAAGACAGATTCAAGTCCTGACCCCCAGTACCTGCGAATGTGACCTTATTTGGACACAGGGTCTTTGAAGATGTACTTGGGTTATTTGTGGGCATACTGAATCAGGGTGGGCCGTAAATCCAATGACCAGTGTCTTTATAAGACAGAGGCAGGCCGGGCACAGTGGCTCATCTCTCTAATCCCAGCATTTTGGGAGGCAAAGGTTCATTGCCTGAGCCCAGGAGTTTGAGACCAGCCTGGGCCCTCGTCTCTACAATAAAATAAAAAATTTGCCAGGCATAGTGGCGTGCACCTGTGTCCTAGCTACTTGGGAGGCTGAGGTAGGAGGATTGCTTGAGCCTGGGAGGTTGGGGCTGCAGTGAGCCATGATCATGCCACTGCACTCCAGCCTGGAGGACAGAGTGAGACCCTGTCCCTAAAAATAAATGAAAAAGACAACAGAGAGGGCACTTTGGACAGAGACACCAGAAGAGACACAGGGAGAAAGCCAGGTGGGGAGGGAGGCCGAGCTGCAAGCCGAGGAACCCCAGGGATTGCTGGCCACCGCAGAGCTCGGAGAAAGGCATGGGACACAGTCTCCCTCGGAACCTCCAGGAGGAATGAACCTTCAGACACCTCGGTCTGGGATTTCTGGCTCCAGAACCTCGAGGGAAGACATTTTGGATGTTTGTGGTCCTTTGTTATGCCAGCCACAGGACGGTAACACAGGGCCTCAGCAGGATGGCCCGGCAAGCGCCCCTCCCCCAAGGCAGCCCTTATTTTGTCTCATCTGCAGGGTCACCCAGATGCTCACCCTGGCTATGGTCAGCAAGTGTCAGTGGATTTTCCCACGTCCAGCAGTAAGGGCAGCACCGCCGCTGACCAAGCACCTGCCATGTCAGGGCCCCTGCATGGTCCTGGGGCTCCTCTCTCCCGTTCACACTTGGCAGCTCAGTTCCCTTCTCTGCACCTCATCTGATGCTGGGGCTCTGGGCAAGCCTGGGGGACCTGTGCTTTATTTCACAGATTTCCCAGCTGACTTCATCAGCCCCTGCACTGGGCCCGCCTGATGGGCTGCTGGGCTGGGCGCCAGCCAGAGTCCTCAGCGGCAGCCTTCTCGGCTCTCTGACCTTGGCCCAGGACTCAGGGGCAGGGCCTCCAAGGGCCCTGGGGACGTCTCTGAGGTCGGCCTTCCTGCTGACCGCAGCTCACAGAGAGGAGGGCCTAACCTCGAGTGTGGCCACCCGTGACCTTGAGAGATGCCCAGAGCTGCAGACGTGTCTCCCAAGTCCTCCAGAGCCCAGGACAGGAGCCACTCAATGTCCCCAATACCATAGGCAAAATTTGCTCTTCTCAGCATAAACTGTCCCCAGCCCCACTTAATGTTCCCTTGAATGAACAGCAACAAAAACATGGTTTTCTGCCAAAGGTGGGGCCTACAGTTTCCCAGAACCCGGTTTCCTGCCAGACCTAGGTACAATCCACAGGAGTGCTTGCCCCTGACTCGTGTGTGTGTGTGTGTGTGTGTGTGTGTGTGTGCGCGTGCGCACATGTGCCTGCGCAAGTCCCTCCATGTGCAGCCTTGGGAAGGGTGGAGAGGTTCACAGAAATTCTTTCTGGCGGTTAGGAAGACAGAAAAAAGGAAAATGAGATCTGTGTACATGTGTGCAAGTGCATACACAGCACACAGGCACACACATATACACACTCAGCACACACCACACAGGACCACACGTGCACACACATGGGGGCACACAGCACACAGGCACACACATGCATACACATGGGGGCACACAGNCCCCCCCCCCCCCCCCCCCCCCCCCCCCCCCCCCCCGTTTCCTCCTCTTTGCTCCTTTAGCCCTCCTGCTGCCTGCTAAAATCCCAACCTGTGCACTTGGACAGGAATTATTTCCTCTGTAGAAGAGTATAATGCACGTGGACACACACACACACACACACACTCACTGCGCTGGAGGAAAGAGAGGCAGAGCTTCTTCCAGATCTACAGCTCTAGTGAGTGACGGGATTTCTCCCAGAGAACACGTGCAGATGCCTGCGTTACTGGCACTACCTAACTAGTGTCTTAGTGTTACTAAGACACTACCCTGACTCACTCTCTCTCTCTCTTATCTCTTCTCTCTCTCTTATCTCTTCTCTCTCTCTTATCTCTTCTCTTCTCTTCTCTCTCTCTTATCTCTTCTCTCTCTCTCTCAGCACAGAGAAGGAAAGGCCCCAGCAAACAGTGGTCATGTGGGCCTCCTGGACACCACTGGTAGCCCCCAACCAGGACCACCTCTCCTTTATCCCTGGAAGCACAAGAACAGAGAGAAGGGTGGGTTTCTGCCTTTGGGGGTTCCTTTCTGCACCCCTCTGGGGCTAACCACAGGGCCCTGGGCTGCATGGGAAGGAGGGTTCAACAGGCTTCCCTCCCAACCCTGGCCCTCTAGTGAGGAGCCGACCAGCCCTGTCTGCGAAAGATGCTGGTTGGGACCTGATGCTGGGCAACTTGAGGAGAACAGAAGGGGGACAGGGGCTGAGGCCAGGCCCCTGGCCCTGAAACAGCCATAACTCCTAGGTTAGAGTCCAAGGGTGCTAGGCTGGAGGCCCCACACCCAGCCAGCTGACAAGTCACCACCCTGGTCTAGCCAGTGACCTACGGCACCACAGCCACCCAGACCAGGAATTCCACTTTTCTGGACTGTACTAATGAGAAGGTTGAGCCTGTAGGTTTTTTTTTTGTTTTTTGTTTTTTGTTTTTTTTTTTTTTTTTTTTTTTTT
>NC_037684.1:50595284-50698772 GCF_003255815.1 Theropithecus gelada | reverse complement strand
GGAGTCTCGCTCTGTCGCCCAGGCTGGAGTGCAGTGGCCGGATCTCAGCTCACTGCAAGCTCCGCCTCCCGGGTTCACGCCATTCTCCGGCCTCAGCCTCCCGAGTAGCTGGGACTACAGGCGCCCGCCACCTCGCCCGGCTAGTTTTTTGTATTTCTTAATAGAGACGGGGTTTCACCGTGTTAGCCAGGATGGTCTCGATCTCCTGACCTCGTGATCCGCCCGTCTCGGCCTCCCAAAGTGCTGGGATTACAGGCTTGAGCCACCGCGCCCGGCGAGCCTGTAGGTTTTATACGCTCATGACAACTTCACGGCAGGGAAGCCACTGCCAACTGAGGGCCGTGGGCAGGAGCTTTGGGAGCCCATCAGCAAGTCGGGAAGATCATGGCTCCTAGTCACAGAGAGTAGCTGCTATCTGGTCAATTCTGCAGAAAACATTATAGCTCTGGACAAAATATTTAAAAGAACAAAACAGAACAACAGCCTGGAGTCAGTACAGACGATCTCAAGTAGGTAGAAGCTGGAGTGGAGTCTACACCTGACAGAGGGGAAGAAACCCAGATGAGTTTCTGGTTTCTTGAGGCCTTTTGCCTGAAGGTAGGTACTGAGCAATTAAACTTGAATAAAAATTCTTAAAAGCAGCCAGGGAAAAACAACATGTGGTCTACAGGGGAATAGCTAGATGAACGCTGACTCCTCAACAGAAACAATGGAGGCCAAAGACACCGGAACCCTACATTTTAAAGTCCTGAAAGAAAAAAACTGACAACTCAGAATTCTATAACCAGCAAAATGATGGTTCAAGAATGACAGCAGGCCAGGCACAGTGGCTCACACCTGTAATCCCAGCATTTTAGGAGGCCAAGGCAGGCAGATCACTTGAGGTCAAGAGTTCAAGACCAGCCTAGCCATCATGGTGAAATCCCATCTCTACTAAAAATGCAAAAATTAGCCAGGTGTGATGGCACACACCTGTAGTCCCAGCTACTTGGGAGGCAGAGGCAGGAGAATCGTTTGAGCCTGGGAGGTAGAGGTTGCTGAATTGAGATCAGGCAGGAGTTTTGAAATGGCGCCATTGCACTCCAGCCTGTGAGGAGACAGAGTGAGACTCTGTAAAGAAAGAAAAGAAAGAAGGGAAGGAGGGAGGGGAGGGGAGGGGAGGGGAGGGAAGGGAAGAAAGGGAAGAAAGGGAAGGAAGAAGGGAAGAAGGGAAGAAAGAAAGAAAGAAAGAAGAAAAGAAAAGAAGGGAAAGGAAGGAAGGAAGGAAGGAAAGAAGGAAGGAAGGAAAGAAAGACAGCAAAATAAAGATTTGCAGGTAAGCGAAAATGAAAGGGAATCAGCTGTCTACAAACCTGCACTACAAAAACTGTGAAGTAAGTTCTCCAAGATGATGGGAAATGAGACCAGATGGGAACTCAGCTCTTTCAGGAAGGAATAAAAAGCACAGGATATAGCAAATACATGGGCAAATAGAAAAGATTCTGCTTTACTTTTAATTTCTTTAAAATGCATGGGGCTGTTTAAAGCAAAAATGTCATTATTGTATTGTGTAGTTTACAATGTATATGGATGTAGTAAATATCTAACAACCATCACATACAGGATGGGAAGTGGTAAATGAACCCATAGGATTGTCTAGTTCTTACATTTTTTTTCCATGAAGAAAAACAATGTTAATTCTAAGTAGACTGTGAAAAGCTAAGAATGTGCAATAGAATCTGTAAAGTAACTACTAAAACAGCAATACCAAGAGATACAATTAAAAAGTCAAAACAGGCCGGGCACAGTGGCTCATGCCTGTAATCCCAGCACTTTGGGAGGCCAAGGTGGGCAGATTGCCTGAGGTCAGGAGTTCGAGACAAGCCTGGCCAACATGGTGAAACCCTGTCTCTACTAAAAATACAAAAATTAGCCAGCCGTGGTGGCAGGCATCAGTAATCCCAGCTACTTGGGAAGCTGAGGCAGGAGAATCGCTTGAACCTGGGAGGCAGAGGTTGCAGTGAGCCGAGATCCCACTATTGTACTCCAGCCTGGGCAACACAGTGAGACTCTGTTTTAAAAAAAAAAAAAAAAAAAAAAAAGCCAAAACATAAATTAAAAAAATATTTAATTAACCTAAAAGAAGCCAAGAAAGCAAGATGAAAGAAATAAAAATCAAAGAGCAAGGTGGTAGCTCTAATGTTAAACAGAAATAGCCTAAATACTCCAATTAAAAGGCAGAGGCTGTCAGAATGAATATAAAAGCAAGACTCAACTATATTCTGTCTACAAAAGATGCTGTTTCAGTATAAACACAGGCTGAAATTTTCTGTTTGGAAAAAGACATACCGATGCTGCTTGAATTATGATGGGGTTATGTCTTAACAAACCTATCATAAGTTGAAAACAAATATCGTCTCAAAAATGCACTTAACATCTAACTTAACTGAACAGTCTAGCTTGGCCTAGCCTACCTTAACATGATTAGAACACTTACCTTAGCCTACAGTTGAGCAAAATCAACAAACACAAAGCCTGTTTCATAATAAAGTGTTGACTATCTCATGCAAGTTACTGAATACTGTATGAAAGTGAGAAACAGAATGGTTTCATACATACTCGAAGTACAGTTTCTACTGTAGACATACCACTTTCATACCATAGTAAAGTTGAAAAACTGTAGCTCAGACCACCATAAATTTCTCCGTAAGCCTCTCCAGCCTTCTCACACATCCCAAACAGCATGCATAAGAAGGCTGGAGAGGGTACATAAATATCAATAAAGTTGAGTCCTAGATAAAATTACTATGAGATAAAGGAATACATTCATCATGATTGCAAATGATCAGTTCATTGAGACGCCATTACAATCATAAATCTGTATGCACCTAACCAAAGGAGTTTCAAAATACATGATGCAAAACCGGAAAGAATTAAAGGGAGAAATGGGCAATTCCACAATCATAGTTGGAGCCTTTTGTTCTTGTTTTCTGTTTTTTTTTTTAAGATGGAGTTTCACTCGTGTTGCCCAGGCTGGAGTGCAATGGTGCGATCTCGGCTCACTGCAACCTCCACCTCCCGGGTTCAAGTGATTCTCCTGCCTCAGCCTCCTGAGTAGCTGGGATTACAGGCATGTGCCACCATGCCCCAGCCAATTTTTGTATTTTTAATAGAGACAAGGTTCCACCATGTTGGCCAGGCTGGTCTCAAACTCCTGACCTCAGATGATCCACCCACCTTGGCCTCCTGAAGTGCTGGGATTACAGGTGCGAGCCACTGTGCCTGGACGCATAGTTGGAGATTTTAACACCACCTCAGTCCATTCAGGATGTTAAAACAAAATGCCTCAGGCTGGGTAATTTATAAACAGAATGTAGTGCTCACAGTTCTAGAGGCTGGGAAGTCCAAAATCAGGGTGCCAGCAGATTCAGTGTCTGGTGAGAACTAGCTCCCTGCTTCAGAGACGGCCTTTTCCTGCTGTGTCCCCACATGGCAGAAGGGACTAATCTCATTCACGATGGCTCTGCCCTCATGAGCCAATACCTCCCTGATGCCCCAACTCCCAACACCACTGCACCAGAGATTAAGCTCCAACATATGAATTTTGGGGGACACAAACAGGTAGGCCACAGCAAACATCATTCTCTCAACATCTGAGAAACAAGCATCAGATAATCTGAAAAACACTGGTAAGTAGCAATTGACCTCATCAGCAATTATAAAGCTCTATACTCAGGAAGTCTAGAATATATATATATTTTTTTCTCAAGTGAAAACAGTGCATTCACCAAGATACACATAATCTGGGCCATAAGTCTCAAATTTTAAAAGCATGCAAAATATGCTTGTCTGGCCAAAATAAGATTAAATTAGAAATCAATAGCTCTAAGACACTCAGAGGAGCCTTGACTATTTGCAAATTAAACAACATACTTGTAAATAACCTGTGAGTCAAAGAGGAAATCACAAGAAAAATTTTACCATATTTCAAATGAAATGATAATGAAAATACAGCATACTAAAATACGTAGGCTGAAGCAAAAGCAGTGCTTAGAGGGAAACTGTAAGTGTTTATATTAGAAAAGAAGAAAAGTGGGGGAAAAAAAAAAAAAGAACCTAAGGATCTGATTTAAGAATCTGGAAAAATGGGCCAGGCGTGGTATAGCTCATGCCTGTAATCCCAGCACTTTGGGAGGCCAAGGCTGGCAGATCACCTGAGATTAGGAGTTGAAGACCAGCCTGGCCAACGTGGTGAAACCCTGTCTCTACCAAAAATACAAAAATTTAGCCGGGCGTGGTGGCAGGCGCCTGTAGTCCCAGCTACTCCAGAGGCTAGGCAGGAGAATGGCGCGAACCCGGGAGGCAGAGCTTGCAGTGAGCCAAGATCGCGCCACTGCACTCGACTAGGTGACAGAGCGAGACTCCGTGTCAAAAAAAAAAAAAAAACCACAAATATTAGCTGGGCATGGTTGGCGTCTCCAGCTATTCAGGAGGCTAAGGCAGGAGAATGGCTTAAGCCCAGGAGGTGGAGGTTGCAGTGAGCGTAGATCACGCCACTGCACTCCAGCCTGGGCAGCAGAGCAGGATGCCATCTCAAAAAAAAAAAAAAAAAATGCCAGTTACGCATGTATTGCCTCTTAGCTCTGAATACATCCTGAATACTCCGTGATACTGGCCTGAGGCCTTACAAGTCTTCCTCCTTGGCTGAATACAGTCATGTCAGGCTCTGTCCACAGGGGACAACACTGCAGGGAGTTGCCAGGTCTTGCTGAGGTAGCAGCTTCTCTTCCTGGTTCCAGGGTCTCTTTTTCCTCTGAAGGTACAGCTGCCAGTGGTGTGAGCCCTGTGGGGCCTGCTCTGTACTGAGTTTCTCCAGCACCCAAGCTCTAGCTCAACGGGACCCCAGCAAATGCCTCAGACACCCAGCTCCAGCCCACTCTTACCCCCTAGTAGGTTTCTCGGCTACCCAATAAACTGCTTCTGCAGATCCACTCTTTCTACACCTCCTGGCAAGAACCTTTTTGCCACCAGTAGGCTGCAGGTTTCTGTGGCAGTCACACACTCTCCAACAAGGCCTGAACGTAAGACATGGCAAGGTATGGAGGACGCCCCAAGTTCTTGGTTGCTTTTCCATCAACCCCAGAGGTAGTAACTGCTTCTGTGAGTATGCATACCCACATTAAAGTATCCACCACATAAAGCGTACTCTTTTAACCATTTTCAGGTGTACAATTTGGTGGCATGAAGCACATTCACACTGTTGTGCAACCATCACCACCATCCTTCTCATCTTCCCCAACTGCAATTCTATCCCCATTAAACACCAACTCCCCCCTCATTCTCCTTTACCCCAGCCTCTGGCAACCTCCATCCCACTTTCTGTCTCTCTGAATTTGACTACTCTAGGGACCTCATATAAGTGAAATCATACAGTATTTGTCTTTTCATGTCTGACTTTTTTCACTTAGCATGTCTTCAAGGTTCATCCATGCTATAGTATGTGTCAGAATCTCCTTCTTTTTTTTTTTTTTTTTTTTTTTTGAGGCAGAGTCTTGCTCTGTCGCCCAGACTGGAGTGCAGTGGCACGATCTCACTGCAACCTCCACCTCCCTAGTTCAAGCATTTCTCCTGCCTCAGCCGCCCTAGTAGCTGGGATTACAGGCACGTGCCACCATGCCTGGCTAATTTTTGTATTTTTAGTAGAGACAGGGTTTCACCAGGCTGGCCAGGCTGGTCTCAAACTCCTGACCTCAAGTGATCCGCCCACCTTGGCCTTCCAAAGTGCTGGGATTACAGGCATGAGCCACCATGCCCAGCCTCTCCTTCCTTTTTAAGGCAGAATAATATTCCACTGTACAGATGGACCACATTTTGTCTGTTCATTCATCTGTTGACGGACACCTGGGTTGCTTGCATCTTTGGTTATGGGAAAAGTGCTGCTACAAACAAGGATGTACACACACCTGTTCAAGTCCCTGTTGTCAGTTCTTTGGGGTATACATCCAGAATTGGAATCACTGGATGTTATGGTAATTCTGAGTTTAATTTTTTGAGCAATTGTTATATCTTTTCCACAACAGCTGCACCATTTTACATTCCCACCAGCAATGCATGGGGCTCCAATTTCTCAACATCCTTGCCAACATTTGTTGTTATCCATGTTTTGGCTAACAGCTACCTTAAAGGGTGTGAAATCATATTTTATTGTGCTTTGATTTTCATTCCCCTGATTATTAGTGACACTGAGCATCTTTTCCTTGCTTCTTGGCCATTGGTATGTCTTCTGTGGAAAAATGTATGTTCATTGGGTTGTTTATTTTTTTGTTGCTTAGTTATAGGAGTTCTTTATATATTCTGGATACTAATCCCTTATTGGATATATGATTTTCAAATACTTTCCTCCATTCTGCGGATTTCCTTTTCATGCCATTGGTAGTATTCCTTGAGGCATGAAAGTTTTAAATTTTGATGAGGTCCAACTTATCATTTATTTATTTTGTTGTATTTTCAATGTTATATCCAAGAAAGCATTGCCAACTCCAATGTCACAAAGCTTTCCTCCTACATTTTCTTCTAAAGTAGCTGCTTCTTACATTTGCTATTTCTATACTCCTTAGAGTCCTCTTGTATAGGGTAAAACAAACTCTTTCTATTCTCACTCACAGCACTCAGTTCTTCAGCTCTGATACCAGATGTGTGGTTTGCTCCTATCCCTGCCCCCACCCCCACCCCCAACCCCACCAAGCAATTCTCCAATACTCAGCAGACCCCAACTGGGTGTCCTCCAATTCAGTTCAATTCTGACACCAACTAGATTTAGTGCAGATTCCATAGGTTAAGGGCTCTGTTTCACAAGACTGCCCTCAACTGCAGAGATCAGTCACAAGTGGTAAGACACCAGGTTACCTACAACTTCTGTCTGACTTGGCTACAAATTGGAGGTCTTCACAACAACCTTCTCAGGTTCAATAATTTGCTTGAGTGACTCACAGAACCCAGGAAATCAGTTTACTTATAATTGCGGATTTATTACAAATGATATTTCAAAGGATACAAATGAACAGCCAAATGGAAGAGATGCATAAGAAAGGTATGGGGGAAGGGGCATGGAGCTTCCACGGAAAAGTGCGCCACCCTCCCAGCACCTGCAGGTATTCAACAACCTGAAACTCTATAAACCTCATCCTTTTGAGTTTTTAGGGAGGTTTCACTACGTAAGCATGACATGAAATCTTTGACTAGTGATGATCAATTCAACCTTCATCCCCTCTTGCCTCCCAGGAGTTGGGTGGGAAAGGCTGCAAGTTCTAGCCTTCTAATCACAAGGCTGGGTCCCCCAGCAACCAGCCCTCATCCCCAAGTTGTCCAGGAGCCTCCAGCCACCAGTCACCTCCTTAGCAAACAAAAAGACACCCATCACTTTGGAGATTTCAAGAGTTTTAGGAGCTACATGCCAAACAAAGTTGGGGGACAGAGACTAGATAGATAGATACATGGATGGATACTATATATATATATATATTTATTTTTGAGACAGGGTCTCCCTCTGTCACCCAGGCTGCAGTGCAGTGGTGCAATCTCGGCTCACTGCAATGTCTGCCTCCCGGGCTCAAACGATCCTCCCACCTCAACCTCCCGAGTAGCTGGAACTGCAGGCACACACCACCATGCTGGGATAATTTTTTGTATTTTTGGTAGACATGAGGTTTCACCATGTTGCCCAGGTTGGTCTCAAACTCCTGAGCTCCAGGGATCCGCCTGCCTCGGCTCCCCAAAGTGCTGGGATTATAAACGTGAGCCACTGCACCATGCCCAGCCCAAATACATCTTTCTTATATCACAATGTCACCTCTTTGTGATCCCTTTAATAGTTAACTACCTTTTACAGTTAAGAACACTTTATATTACAAGTTGCTATTCAAATTACCAGTGTGGTTTTTGTTTCCTGACTGGGCCCTGACTAACGTGCTGAAGCAAGTACAAGGAAGGAAGTAATGAAGATAACAGAGAAACTCAAGGAAATGGACACCAGAAAAGGGGAGTCCAACGCTGGTTCTTTAAAAAGATCTAGATTGATAACCTCCTAGCTAGGTTGATGAGAGGGAGATGGTGAACATAAACTGACAATAAGAGGAATGAAGTGTTTTCCCTACAGATCCTACCGACGTTACAATGGTAAGGAATACAGGCACACCTCATTTCACTGTTGCTTCACAGATACTGCACTTTTTACAAAATGAAGGTTCGTGGCAGCCCCGCATCAAGTAAGTCTACCGGCATCATTTTTCCAACAACATGTTAACACTGTGTCTTTGTGTAGGACTTTGATGATTCTTGAAATAGTTCAAACGTTTTCATTATTATTTTATCTGCTATGGTAATCTGTGATCTCTTTTTTCTTTTCTTTTTTCTTTCTTTTTTTTTTTTTTTTTGAGATGGAGTCTTGCTCTGTCGCCCAAGCTGGAGTACAGTGACGCAATCTCGACTCACCACCTCCGGGGTTCACGCCATTCTCCTGCCTTAGCCTCCCGAGTAGCTGGGACTACAGTGCTCGCCACCACGCCCAGCTGGGTTTTTTTGTATTTTTAGTAGAGATGGGGTTTCACCGTGTTAGCCAAGATGGTCTCCATCTCCTGACCTCGTGATCTGCCTGCCTCGGCCTCCCAAAGTGCTGGGATTACAGGCATGAACCACCACGCCTGGCCTTTTTATTTTTTATTTTTACTTTTGAGATGGAGTCTTGCTCTGTTGCCCAGGCTGGAGTGTAGTGGTGCGATCTCAGCTCACTGCAACCTCCACCTCCCAGGTTCAAGCGACTCTCCTGCCCCAGCCTCCCCAGTAGCTGGGTCTACAGGCACCCGCCACCACACCTGGCTAATTTTTGTATTTTTAGTAGAGGCAGGGTTTCGCCATGTTGGCCAGGCTGGTCTCAAACTCCTGACCTCAGGTGATCCATCCACCTCCCAAAGTGCTGGGATTGCATGCGCGCGCCGCTGCGTCCGGTGATCAGTGATCTTCAATGCCATTACTGCAGTTGTTTTTGGGGCATGACAAACCACACCCAGATAAGACAGTGAACTTATTCAATAAACGTTGTGTGTGTTCTGACTGCTCCACTGACTGGCTGTACCCCGCTCTCTCTCTCCCTCTGCTCAGGCCTCTCTATTCCCTGAGACTCAACAATATTGAAATGAAGCCAATTAATAACCCTACAATGGCCTCTAAGAGTTCAAGTGAAAGGAAGAGTCAGCCATCTCTCACTTTAAATCAAAAGCTAGAAATGATTAAGCTGAGTGAGGAAGGCGTGTTGAAAGCCAAGATAGGCAAAAGTGAGGTCTCTTATGCCAAATAGCTAGCCAACTTGTGAATGCCAAGAAAAAGTTATTGAAAGAAATTAAAAGTGCGATTCCAGTGAACACATGAATAAGAAGAAAGCAAAACAGCCTTAATGCTGCTATGGAGAAAGTTTGAGTGGTCTGGATAGAAGATCAAATCAGCCACAACATTCCCTTAAACAAAAGCCTAATCCAGGGCAAAGCCCTAACTCTCTTCAATGGTATGAAGGCTGAGAGAAGTGAGAAAGCCGGAGAAGGAAAGTTTGAGGCTAGCAGAGGTCAGGTCATGACATTTAAGGAAAGAAGCCATCTCTATAATGTAAAAGTGCAAGGTGAAGCAGCAGGTGCCGACGGAGAAGCTGCAGCAAGTTAGCCAGAAGATCTAGCGAAGAGCACTGATGAAGGTGGCTACACTAAGCAACAGAATTTCAGCATAGATGTCCCAGCCTTCTACTGGAAGAAGACGCCATCTAGGATTTTCATAGCTAGAGGGGCGAAGTCCATGCCTGTCTTTAAAGCTTCAAAGGACAGGCTGACTCTCATGAGGGGATGACGCAGCTGTTGACTGTAAGTTAAAGCCAATGCTCACTGACCATTCCAAAAATCCGAGGGCTCTTAA
Organism: Theropithecus gelada; assembly: GCF_003255815.1. Lineage (NCBI taxonomy): Eukaryota > Metazoa > Chordata > Mammalia > Primates > Cercopithecidae > Theropithecus > Theropithecus gelada. The sequence goes on along the minus strand of NC_037684.1, from coordinate 50,688,839 downwards.
GAATGTTGCCAAATCTACTCTGTCTATGCTTTAGAAATGGAATCACAGGCCCTACTTGACAGCACATCTGTTTACAGCATGGTTTACTGAATATTTAAAACCCATCATTGAGGCCGGGTGCAGCAACTCACGCCTGTAATCCCAGCACTTTTGGAGGCCGAGGCGGGCGGATCACTTGAGGTCAAGAGTTCGAGACCAGCCTGGCCAACATGGGGAAACCCCGTCTCTACTGAAAATACAAAAATTATTCAGGCATGGTGTCACGCGCCTGTAATTCCAGCTACTTGGGAGGCTGAGGCAGGAGAACCACTTGAGCCCGGGAGGTGGAGGTTGCAGTGAGCCGAGATCGTGCCACTGTACTCCAGCCTGGGCAACAGAGGGAGACTCTGTCTCAATTTGAGAAAAAAAAAAAGTCCAGGCGTGGTGGCTCACAACTGTAATCCCAGCACTTTGGAGGCCAAGGCAGGCAGATCACCTGAGGTCAGGAGTTCAAGAGCAGCCTGGCCAACACGATGAAACCCCATCTCTATTAAAAATACAAACTTAGCCAGGCATGGTGGTGCATACCTGCAGTCCCAGCTACTCAAGAGGCTGAGGCAGGAGAATCACTTGAACCCGGGAGGTGGAGGTTGTGGTGAGCTGAGATAGTGCCACTGCACTCTAGCCTGGGCAGCAAAGCGAGACTCTGTCTCAATTTAAAAAAAAAAAAAAAAAAAAAAAAAAAGGGCCCAGTGCAGTGGCTCACGCCTGTAATCCCAGTGCTTTGGGAGGCTGAGGCAGGCAGATCACCTGAGGTCAGGAGTTTGAGACCAACCTGGCTAACATGGTGAAACCCTGTTTCTACTATAAATACAAAAACTAGCCGAGAGTGGTGGTGCATGCTTATAATCCCAAGTTGCCTGTAATCCCAACTACTCAGGAGGCTGAGGCACAAGAATCACTTGAACCCGGGAGGCAGAGGTTGCAATGAGCCGAGATCACGCCACAGCATTCCATTCTGGGTGACGCAGCGAGACTCCATCAAAAAAAAATCATTGAGATCTATGGCTCAGGAAAAAAGGTTCCTTTCAAAATATTATTGCTGATTGACCACCCAGGTGGTGACCCAAGAGCTCTGATGGAGATGTATGTAAAGATGAATGTTGTTTTCATGCCTGCTAATGTAACATCCATTCTGCAGCCCACGGAGCCAGGGATAATTTTGATTTTCAAGTCTTATTATTTAAGAAATATATTTGATAAAGCAGTGTCTGCCATAGTTAGTGATTCCTCTAATGGATCTGGGCAAAGTGAATTGAAAGCCTTCTGGAAAGGATTCCCCATTCTAGATGCTGTTAAGGACATTTGTGATTCACAAGAAGAGGTGGAAATACCAACATTAACAGGAGTTAGGAAGAAGTTGATTCCAACCCTTCCTTGAAGTCTCGAGGGGTTCGAGACTTCAGTGGAGGAAGTCACGGCAGATGTGGTGGAAACAGCAGAGAACTAGAATTAGAAGTGGAGCCTGGAGATGGGACTGGATTGCTGCAATCCCATGATCAAACTTGAACAGACGACAGATGAGGAGTTGCTTCCTATGGATGAGCAGAGAAAGTGGTTCCTTGAGATGGAATCTACTCCAAGTGAAGATGCTATGAACATTGTCAAAATGACAACAAAAGATTTAGAATATTACATCAACTTATTTGATAAAGCCATGGCAGGGGTTGAAAGAATTGACTCTAATTTTGAAGGAAGCTCTATTGTGAGTAAGATGCTACCAAACACAATGCGTGCCACGGAAAAATCTTTTGTGAAAGAAAGAGTCAATCCATGTCACAAACATCAGTTAAGAAACTGCCTGCCAGGCACGGTGGCTCACACCTGTAATCCCAGCACTTTGGGAGGCCGAGGCAGGTAGATCACTTGAGGTCAGGAATTCGAGACCAGCCTGGCCAACGTGGTGAAACCCTGCCTCTACTAAAAATACAAAAATTAGCCAAGCATGGTGGCTGGCGCCTGTAGTCCCAGCTACGTGGGAGGCTGAGGCAAGAGAATTGCTTGAACCCAGGAGGTAGAGCCAGGAGGCAGAGGTTGCAGTGAGCTGAAATCATGCCACTGCACCCCAGCCTGGGCAATAGAGCAATACCCTGTATCAAAAAAAAAAAAGAAAAGAAAAGAAACAAAGAAACTGCTGCCATGGCCACCCTCAACCTTCAGCAACCACCGCCTGGTCAGCAGCCATCAACATTGAGGCAGACCCTCCACCAGCAAAAAGATTACAGCTTGCTGAAGCCTCAGATGATTATTTGCATTTTTTAGCAATAAGACATAATGATCTCATACACTTAATAGACTATAGTATAGTGTAAACATAACTTTTTTTTTGAGATGGAGTCTCGCCCTGTTGCCCATTCTGGAGTACATGGTGTGATCTCGGCTCACCGCAACCTCCACCTCCCAGGTTCAAGCAATTCTCCCGCCTCAGCCTCCCGAGTAGTCGGGACTACAGGCGTGCGCCACCACGCCCAGCTAATTTTTGTATTTTTAATAGAGATGAGGTTTCACCATATTGGCCAAGCTGGTCTCAAACTCCTAACCTCAAATGATCCGTCCACCTTGGCCTCCCAAAGTGCTGAGATTACAGGTATAAGCCCCCGTGCCTGGCCTAAACATAAATTTTATATATACTGGGAAACCAAACAGTTTGTGTGACTTGCTTTATTGCAATATTTGCTTTATTGCCGAGGTCCGGAAGCAAACCCTAGGTATGCCTGTATTATGAACAACTTTAAATGAGCAAATTCAACAACTTACCTGAAAAGGACAAATCCCTTCAAAGTACAACTTACCAAAAGTAAGAAAAGGGGAAGTAAAAAAAACCCTGAAAAACTCTTTCCCCCAAATTGAATTTGTGATTAAAAACAACCAACCACCTTTCAAAGTAAAAAATTCTAGGTCTAGATGGTTTTCTTGGTGGATTCTATCAAACATTTAAGGAAGAAACAACATCAACCTATGAAAACTCACAGAAAACAAAGAGAAGGGAACACTTCCAAACTAATTTTATGAGGCCAAAATGAGGCTGACAAAGACATTACCAAAATAAACAAACAAACAAAGAAAACACCACACCAATATCCCTCATGAATCAACAGGCAAAAATCCTTAAAAACTGGGCAAATCAAATTTAGCAATATGTAAAAAGGATTATATCTCATAAGCAACTTGGACTTATTCCAGAAATGCAAGGTTGGTTTAATATTCAAAAATCAGGCCTGCACAGTGATTTACACCTGTAATCTCAGCACTTTGGGAGGCCGAGGTGGGAGGATCACTTAAGCCCAAGAATTACAGACCAGCCTGAGCAACATAATGAGACCCCATCTGTACAAAAAATCTTAAAAATTAAAAATTAGCTTGGTGTGGTAGCATGTGCCTATAGTCCCTGCCATTTAGGAGGCTGAGGTGGGAGGATTGCTTAAGTCCAGGAGTTCAGGCTGCAGTGAGCTATGATGGTACCACATACACAGTCAACATAGGGCCTATATGTATATACGTACATATACTAATATAGGACCACATATACAGTCAATGATTTTTAGCAAAGGCATCAGGTAATTCAACAGAGTAAGGTATGTCTTTTTAAGAAATGGTGCAAGAACTAGATATGAGTGCAGAAAAACGAGAATTAACCCTGACCTCAAACCAAATACAAAAACTGATTTAAAATGGATCCTAGAACATTCTGACAGCTATAAAAGGTTAAAAAATTTAAAAATTTAAAAAAAATTTAAAAATAAAAGAAATCATAGAATATATAACTATAAAATTTTTAGAAAATAGGAGAACTTCTTTTGACTTTAGTGTAGGCAAAGATTTCCTGCATAGGTCATAAAAATCATAAATCAAAACTGGAAAAAGTTGATAAACTGGACTTTATGAAAACAAAATACTCTTGCTCATTAAATAACATCATTAAGAAAACCAAAAAGAAAGGAACAATATGAAAAAAAAAACATTTATGATACATATATCTGATAAAGGACTTACATCCAGAATATATAAAAAACGTATGAAACAACATAATTCTTTTTTTTTAAATAAGCCCCATGGGGAAATAATCAAATAAAAAAGCAACAAAGCAGCAATAAAACAAAACCCAAGTCTTACCCCACTGAGAAGCTGTAGAACAAAGACAGAGCAGAAGCCTGTAGTTGGGGAACAGGTGTTCGTTCTTTCAAGCATTATAAAATGAAGCCTTCAGAAATCACTCAATCTTGAAACAACACAATTTTTAAAAAGAGGTAAGATTTGGACAGATAATTTTACAAAGGAAAATATGTAAATGACCAATAAGCATCTTGGAAAATTGTGCAACCTCATAAGTCACCAAGGAAATACAAAACAAAAGCTTAAAAAATGAATTTTGGAACAACTGAATAGACACATAAAATGACAACAAAGCGAACCCTGACCCGCTACCTCACACTGTGTACAAAAGTTAATTCATAGAAGCTATATAACTCTAAGCCTTCCAGAGGAAAACATAAATATCTTTGCAACTTGGCAGGGTAGGCAAAGATTTCCTACAAAGAACACAGAGAGAGAACCACAGAGAAAGGAGTTTGTTAAATTAGACTTCACAAAAATTAAAGTGACACACTTTTGCTTATTGGAAAATACCATTAAGAAAATGAACAGGCCGGGCATGGTGGCTCTTGACTGTAAAACCAGCTCTTAGGGAGGCAGAGGCAGGAGGACAGCTTGAACCCAGGAGTTTCAGACCTGCTTGGGCAATATAGCGAGACCTCGTTCTTGAAGAAGAAAAGATAATGAACAGGCAAGCCACAGACTGGAATAAAATATTTGCAAAAACATATCTGACAAAAGATCAGTATCCAGAAGAAAAAGTCAAGCAACCCAATTTTAAAATGAGCAACAGATTTGAAAAGACATTTCACAAAGGAAAAATATATGAAGAGCCAATCATGAAAATGTGCTTAACCGCATTAGTCATCAGGCCAATGCAAATTAAAGCCATAATGAGATACCACTACACACCCACCAGAATGACTAAGATTTCACAGAGTGACAGCACCAAATGTTGGCCAGGATGTGGAGCAACTGGAACTCGTATCCATTGCTGGTGGGAGTGTGAAATGGAAGGGCCACTTTGGGAAAAGATCTGGCAGTTTCTTATAAAACTAAACATATACCTACCCTATACCTACCCTAGGTATTTCTACAGAATGAATGAATGCCTATACGCCCAGAAAAACTTGTACAAGAAGAACCATCATAACAGGTTTACTCATAAGAGCCTCCAGGTGGAAACAGCCAGAGGTCTTTCAACAAGAGAATGGCTAAAAACCCACAGAATGTTCACACAGTGGATGTTACTCAGCAATAAAGCAGAACAAATCGCTGGCACCTGCAGCAACATGGGTAGCTCAAAGAAACACTCAAACTGGCAAAATTATTTCATGGTGGAAAAAAAGCACAATTGTGGTTGCCCCGGGGGAGAAGGGGGCTGTGATGCGCCTGGAGGGGCATGAGGAACTTTCTGGGGTGATAGTGATGTTCTATGTTCTGGTCAGGCTGGGATACACGTGGATGCATTTGTTAAAATTCAAAGGACGGAACATTTCACACCTGCGCATCTCAGGGTATACAAATTTTACTTCAAAGAAAAACAAAAACAATCACAGACAAATGCTGGACTCTAGTTAATGAAATGCAAACTGAGGCGTTGACAGGATGTTGTGTGCTGATTTCTGCAGCTTATTTTAAGTGCATCAAAACCAGCATGGATTCTGGTGGCCAGATGGATTTGTGGTGAAACAAACAGCAAAATGGTTACTGTGGAATCTAGGTGGTAGGTGCATGGGTGTTTACTTTAGAATCTTTCACGGTTTCTTTTTTGTGGTTTTGTTTTGTTTTGTTTTTGAGACAAGGTCTTGTTCTGTCACCCAGGCTGGAGTGCAGTGGCACAATCCCAGCTCACTGCAGCCTCAACCTCCCAGGTTCAAACAATTCTGTCACCTCAACCTTCCGAGTAACTGGGACTACAAGCCTGCACCACCATGCCTGACTAATTTTTTGTATTCTTTATAGAGATGGGATCTCACTATGTTGCCCAGGCTGGTCTTGAACTCCTGTTGCCCAGGCTGGTCTTGAACTCCTGGGCTCAAGTGATCCTCCTAGCTCAACCTCCCAAAGCGCTGGGATTACAGCCACGAGCCACCACGCCCAGCCCTCTTTCATCTTTTCTGTCTTTGAAAACTTTCATGGCAAAAAGTTGCAAAAATGTAAAAGATTGAAACATATCAACCAAAAATAGGAAAAATAAAATAAAAGAGATGGCAGGAGACCCCTCCCTTTCCCCCTAACTGAGCTTCCAACCCTCCCTTTCCCTGCCCAGTTAGGACAGGAACCCCAAGGGCTCGGGCCCGCGTGCCTGTGCAGGGAAGGAAGCTCCCCCGTGCCTGTGCGGGGGGTGGTCCTCTGCCCTCTGGTGCTTCTCATTCTCTGCACTCGCCACTTCCCCTCGCCCACAGTGAGCAGCCACAGTTGGCGGAAACTACACCCAGGCAGCCGCTTCCCATGAGTTCAGTGAAAATGCAAACCCTGCAGGAGCTGGACTCTCGAGAGCTTGCGGCGCCACCTGCTGGAGGAAAGGCTTTCTGCAACCGGGTTCCTCTCCCCTTCCTCCCAGCCACGTGCCTCCCTGACCAGGCTGGGCGGGTCCCCTCTCTGCAATCTCGGGGCACCAGTGCAAGAGAAATGCCCAGTGCTTCAGAACCTCCCCCACCCACACCTCAACATCCAGTCCTCAGTGGACACCGCCCTGCCACGACAAACACATCAGAGGCACAGTCCAAGACCACCTACCCCAGGTGGAGCACAAGCCCCCATGCCCATCACCCCAGCCTCTTCCTCTCTCCCTCGGACGCAGTGACATCGGCCCAGGACACTGAAGACCCTTGACTTTATAAACATGCTGAAGCCAATCATTCTGAAGCTGTAGTTCTTTTTATTATTATTTTATTTTTTATTAAGACAAAGCCATGCTATGTTGCCCAGCCTGGTCTGGAACTCCTGGGTTCAACTGATGCTCCTGCCTCGGCCTCCCGAAGTTCTGGGATTGCAGGCATGAGCCACTGTCCCCAGTCTGAAGCTGTAGTGCTTGAATCTTTGTCAATAGCAACACCCATCCCCCTGAGAGCAGCAGGGCCCGCCAGCGTGGCTGAGAGCCCTGTAACACCGCCGCAAATCTGCTGCCTGGAACTCCAGGGGAGCTCTGATTCCCAGCTGGAGGGACAGGCTGTTTGGGGCTGGGCAGGGCAGACTGCGGGAGACCAAGCCCAGACAGGGCCACCAGCCACGTGAACACTGGAGCGGCGGGGACAGCGAGGGAGACGGTGCAACCCCGAGGAAAGATGAGGCCACAGAACGGAGAGGCCCAGGCCTAGGGGTTCCCTTCTGCTGCCGGACAGGCATGGCCGTGCCTCTCCCCCAGTCCCTGGGACGGTCAAGCCACGTGCTCTCTGAGAGGCAAGCGGGGCTCCCGACACGAGGCTTTAGGCTTTAACCAGCTGCATAGGTACCCCCACTCCTGACTTCTTTGAATCCCTGTTGTCCCCAAGTCCCACCCATCCTCTCCAGGTAAACAGAAACACTGCCCAGGGGAGGGCAGAGGAAGAATCCAGGAAAGGCTGCCCGAGAGCCTGGCTGAGCCCACGCCATTGCCAAGAGCAGCCCCAAAACTCAGGAGCTGCTGAGGTGATGGCTCAGAGCCCACATCAACAGGAGGGGGTCCGAGTGGCCTCTGCTGGATGCTGATGGGGAAGCCAGGCAGGTGGGTCCGTCCAGCAATCGAAGAGATCCTCCCTCTCCAACTTCCTCTCCAAAGAGATCCTGATCCTCCCTCTCCAACTGCAGGGCCTGCAGCAGCCTCCCCTCTAGCAGGCCTCCCTGCCTGCCACCAGCCATTCTCAGCAGCCACAGGGCACTAAGGTCCCACCATAGCGAGAATAAAATCAAGCCCTCGCCAGGGCCTCCAAGGCCTGGCACAACCTGGCCCTGCCTGTCTCACTGGTGTCACCGCTGCCGTCTCTGACAACACTCTCCAGCCACTCCCGCCTTCCCCAGGCTCCGACCTCGGGCCCTTCACACCTGCCGTTCCCTTTGCCGGGTTGCTCTTCCCTTGGATTTTGGCCTGGCCAGGTCCTTCTGGTCATTAGAGCTTCAACTCAGTGTTACCACTGAGGAAGGGCTTCCATTAATCCCCCCTACACACACAAATATGCACCCCTAGCAACCTGTTCTCAGCATCTTCACAGCCCTCGTCTAAAACCATCTATGGATTTGCTCATTTGTGGGCTGCCTGACTCTCGGTTCCGACTGTAAGTAACAAGTGATCAGTGACTGTGTCTTTATTGCTCCTCATTACAGGCCAAGCACCTAAGAGAGGGCCTGCACATAGTAGGCCCCAATAAACATTCACCAGATAGGCCAGGTGTGGTGGCTCATGCCTATAATCCCAGCACTTTGGGAGGCCGAGCTGGGTGGATCACTTGAGGTCAGGAGATCGGGACCAGCCTGACCAACACGGTGAAACCCCATCTCTACTAAAAATACAAAAATTAACCAGGCATGGTGGCGGGCGCCTGTCATCCCAGCTATTTGAGAGGCTGAGGCAGGAGAATCGCTTGAACATGGGAGGCGGAGGTTGCAGTGAGCCGAGATCTCGCCACTGCACTCCAGCCTGGGCGACAGAGTAAGAAACCGTATCAAACAACGACGACAACAACAACAACAAATATTCACCAGAAGAACTAAAGCAGCCTGTGTCTAACAGGAACTTAAGAGCACAAGATGAACTCAACCAAAGGACACACACAGCAGGCATTTCACAGCTGACACCTGTTGGTGGAGGGAGATTAGGAAAGTGGGGAGAGGCGGTGCCTGGGCATGGGGACACCCTGGGCATGGGGACACCCAGGGCACGGGGAAACCCTGGGCACAGGGACGCCCTGGGCATGGGGACGCCTCCTGCCACCCAAAGTCCCGCAGCCCCATCACACCCATCTGTTCCAGCAAATCGGTCCAAAGAGCATGTTCAAGTTTTCATGGCAAAGTTTCAGAGCCAGTGCCTCTTCGCTGATTTCGAGGGAGTGTTGTTTATTCAGTGCTCAAGTCTGAGTTTCCCCATTTAGAAAAAAAAAAAAAGAGGAGGGTGGCTCCGTGGATGGAGGTACGAGGGCGTCCACAGGCAGAGGGAGGCTCCCGGGCTGAGATCTGTGCCACTCTCTGTCCCAATTTCAAGGCGTAGCCTGGAGCCCAAATCAGTCTCCAAACGTGGGCCGCTGGTTAAGAGGAATCTCCCCACCCACGACCCCCTCCCATGCCCAGCCCCCACCGCCCAGATCATGCCAGCCTTGCCTGCCCTGGCCTTCGGGATCCCCTCAGGGACCCTCAGGCCCCCAGTCAGGGTGGGCTTGAACCAAGGCAGCCCCAGAACCCATGCCAATGCCCTTGCCAGTGGGAGACCCTGGGGAGCACCACGTGGGATGCGTGGGGCCGGGCAGGGGCACACGGCGAACGGCTTCAGAAGCTCTGGCCACTTGGTGTGGACGGGGAGCCCAGAGCAAGAGATGGGCCAGGAAGCTGGAGTGAGCAGGGAGGCCTCAGCCCCTGGTGGAAGCAGGCCGGGTAAAAATAAACTAACCTGAGGACAGCAGCCAGCAAGACCACCACAGGAGGGGTGGTGGGGCGGGGGGGTCCCAGTGGCCCAGGAGAGGGGGCATTGCCAGAGATAAGGTTGGCAGAGGAAGGCCGGTGCTGGTAGATTAACTTGCTAGAACAGCTATGGATTATTCTTTTTTTTCTTTTACACATATTCCTGGGGCTTATGGAATTTACTGGTTTATTATAAAGGATATTACAAAGCATACAGATGAAGAGAGGTGTAGGGAAAGGTATGGGGGAGGGACGCAGAGCTTCCATGCCCTCCCCAGGCGCTCCACCCTCCAGGAGCCTCCACATGCTCCAGAAGCTCCCCGAACCCCCTCCTTCTGAGTGTTTATGGAGGCTTCATCACGAAGGCATGATTGATTCAATCACTGGCCACTGATGATCAGCTTAACCTTCAGCCCCTCTCGCCTACCTGGAGGTTGGAGGGTGGGGCTGAAAGTCTCAACCTTGTAATTCTACCCAGTCTTCCCTGGGACCCGCCCCCATCCTGAAGCTGGTTAGGGGCTGCCAGCTGGTCTGTCAATCATGGGCATTCAAAAAGACACCACTTTGGAGATTCCAAAGATTTTAGGAGTTGTATGCCAGGAAATGGAGATGAAAACCAAATGTATATTTCACAACATGACAGTCATTCTCTTTCAACCACAGCCTCCCTTCCTGCCCTGCTGCGGGCCTCAGCCCCCCATGCCCCAGGGCCTTTGAACACATTGCCTGTTGCCTGCAGTGATCCCCGCTTGCCTGCCGGGTTTGAGCCTGGTTTACTCCTCACCCTTCTGTGCTCAGCCTGAAGGTCTCCCCCCAGGGCAGTCCTCCTGACCTGGTCCTACAAACCCCAGGTCCTGTCTTGCCACTGGTCCCCTTTGTCACTCCTGTCACTTCCCATGTTTCACATGTACTGATGTGGTCTTGCACTGGTGCAGTCCCATGAGGGCAAGGACTGTGTCTGGTTTGCCCTCCATCAGACCCCAGCACCAAGTCCACAGGGCGCACCCAATGCTGAATGAATGAATGAGTGACCAGCAAGGGAGGTTTGTTGTGTCATGTTGGGGTTCAAAGGCTGCTGGGCGGACCACGTGGGTGAGGTTGGGTGGGGAGGGAAGCAGACATGACCCCTTGGAAGAAGGAGTAGGAGGCAGGGAGGAGGGTGTGGGGTGCTGTGTAAGGATGGCAAGTGCTTCCAGGAGTGACAAGCCAACCCCTAGAGCACCAGGCAGCAGAAAAAGGCTGACACCCTCACACCCCACTTCCACTTAGGGACTGAGGCCAGGCCTCAGGCCAGCTCCCCGTTGCTAGGAGAGCCCCAAGGGAAGCTTCATCAGCTGCTGAGTTGATCACAGTGGAACCCATGTGGTGGGTAGGAGGGGTCTGAGGCACAGGGGTTTGGGTGGTGGCTTCAGGATGGAGACTCCTGTCCAGATCATGAGGGGCGGCAGCAGGGATGACCACCTCAAACAGGAAGCAGACAAAGGCACAGATGGCAGAAGCAGAGGCAGAGAATGAGCTGCAGGGGCATCCCCAGAGGGAGAGCCGAGCAAGGGGACAGGCTGGAAACACTCAGCCTCCACGCCCTGAAGCAGACAGCTGGTCTCACACGCAGGCCGGGCAGCCACACCACCGAGGATGAAGGGCATGTCTGCAGGGCAGGCCTCAGGACGCCCCGGGCTGGCCCTGCCATCAGCCTAGAAAGGCGGCCCAGGCTTTTCCGGTAGGGCGCATGTCCAGCCAGGTCCTGGGCAGGAGCTGAGACTCCCTGGCTGGCCTGAGAGGGGATGATAGGGCAGGCCCAGCCCGGGACTTCCCCACTCCTCCCCGCCACCCAGCAGAACCAGCTGGGTGTGAGAAAAGAAGAGAAGCGAATCAAGAGCCCAGAGCGTGAGGCTGCACCAGCCCTTACACCGCATGCAAAAATCAACTCAACCTGCATCAAAGACCTGAACTCAAGAGCTAAAACCACAAAACTCTTAGAAGAAAACACAGGGGAAAAGCTTCATGACGTTGCATTTGGCAATGATTTCTTGGTTATGGCGCCAACAGCACAGGCAACAGAAGAACAAATAGATAAAGTGGAACATTATCAAAGTTTAAAACATTTGTATATCAGGCTGGGCGTGGTGACTCACGCCTGTAATTCCAGCACTTTGGGAGGCCGAGACGGGCGGATCACTTGAGGTCAGGAGTTCGAGACCAACTTGGCCAACATGGTGAAACCCTGTCTCTACTAAAAATACAAAAATTAGCTGGGCTTGGTGGTGGGCACCTGTAATCCCAACTACTCAGGAGGCTGAGGCAGGAGAATCTCTGGAACCAAGGAGGCAGAGGTTGCTGTGAGCCGAGATCACACCACTGCACTCCAGCCTGGAGAACAGAGTGAGACTCTATCTCAAAAAAAAAAAACAAAAAACAAAAAACTGCATATCAAAGGGCACTAACAACGTGGTGGGAAGGCAATCCATGGAATGGCAGCAAATCGTAGCTCAGATACAGGATGAGTATCTGGATATTAATCTACAGATCTCCTAACACTCAGCAACAACAAAAACAATCATCCAAATCAAACACAGGGAAAGCACTTGAACAGACATTTCTGCAAGAAGATGTGCAAATGAGCAATAAACGTGAAGAGATGCTTAACATCACTAAGCAATGGGGAAATGCAAATCAAAACCACAAGGAGAGACCCCCCCCTCACAACCACAAGCTCCAGGCAGGTAGGAAGACGCCTGGTGGGGAGGGGCCGGCTCCGTGCTGCCCCCAGAATTCCCACAGAGGCTGCCGGACCCCGACACCTCACCAGGAGCACAGGAACGAGTGGAAAAGGCCGCCGGCCACCCCAAAGGGCCAGAGGGGGCCAGCGAGGGGTCTGGGACATGGAACCATTCTGTGCATCCAGACACACAGGGACAACAGGGGGGTGAAAGGTGGCCCTTAAAATTTACATCCACCCAGAGCCTATGAACACGGCCTATTTGGAAAAAGGGTCTTTGCAGACATTATGAAATTAAGGATCTTGAGATGCGACCATCTTGGATTATCCAGTGGGCCCTAAAGCCGAGAAAGACTGTCCTTATAAGAGACAGACAGAGGGAGATTTGGGGCACAGAAGGAGGCCCCATGACAACAGAGGCAGAGATCGAGTGATATGGCCACGAGCCAAGGAACGCCAAGGGTTGCGGGAGCCGCCAGAAACTGCCGGAGGCGAGAAGCAGGTTCCCCCTCAGAGCCTCCGGAAGGAACCAGGCCTGCTGACGCCATGATTTCGGACTTCTGGCCTCCAGAATGGCGAGACAAGAAATGTCTGGTGTTTTGAGACACCCAGTTTGTGGCACTTGGTGATGGCAGCCCCAGGAAACCACTACAGGGACCAGAGTTCCCACAGGGCCGGGCAGGAAGTGGGTGCGGAGTGCGTCAGGCCAGGCCTCTCACATCGGAGATGAAAAAGCAGAACTGCAGAGGTTGAGACCGGAGAGCACCCCGCGTCCAGGGGTAGGAACTCCCAGGGGACGGCAGAGGCCATCAGGGACAGCAGAGCGAGGGACAGGAGGGAGGGGTGAGGGCTGAGGTACCGCCCTCCAGGGGGCCTCGGCTCCCTGCCCACTGGTGACCCAGGAAACCCCTAAGAGGAGCTGGGCTTTACCCTGTGCCATACTGCATCGGGTGGACCCTGGTGGGGACAGACGTCCAGCAACAGCGTGGCTGAGCCCCTCCAGGACCCTGGGCCTGCATTCATGACCATGCACAGACGTCCACGCCCTCTTCCTGCAGCTCTCCCTCGTGGCCTGTTCCTAGCCTCCCAGCCCAACGGAGCTCCCCAGTGGAAAGTTCCCTTCTTGGAGACTCTCTCCCTGCTGAAATACAAGCTCTTGGAACAAGATAAAACTGCTTAATTTGTAAAAGCCACAAAGCCGGTCCAGAACAAAAAAAAAGCTCCGACCCTTGGCTGGAAGGAGTGGCCTTCCTTGCCTCAGCGGCCAGTCACCGCTGCGTGACTCACGCTGGCCCGGCTGACGAACCCTCCAGCGCCTTCCCAGGGGAAGGCCGCAGGCCCCAGGGAGGGCGGGAGAGTACCCAGGCCCCCGTGACAAACCAGACCGGAGCCAGGCACTGCCGACAGAGGGACAACGGAGGGACAAGAGGGCAGGTCTTGGGGCTCCTAAGCCTTCCCTGGGGCCGGCAGACCACCATGGACTCACCAGGGTAGGACTACCCCCTCCCACAAACCCTTTCTGGGCAGCTATAGGGCAGCCTGAGCTGGACACGCCTCACACACCAGCCCAGTGGGGCATGAGGCACCCACAGCCACGTCTGGAAGCCAGCGGGCCGGCGTCTGCCGGGCAGGCCTCTGTCACATAGGCACAGCAACCTCCCCACGCTCCTCCTCAGGCCAGAACACGCGTGGGAATCGGAGCAGCTCTCACAGTAGCTTGCGGCCTGACAAAGTGGCATGAGCCACACCCTGTGAAGAGGAAGAGCCCCTCAGCGAGGGAAGAAGTGCCCACAAAACTCAGAACACGCGCAGAAGCCCGTGAGGAGGAGGGGGCGCTGCCTGGGGGCCCGGCTGCTCCCATCCCTCACATTGCAGATTACGGAACTGCGGCCCAGAGCTGCCAAGTGGCTTGCTCAAGGCCACCCAGCAGGGACAGGAAGGAACTCACTTCCCCAGGGACTGTTCAGGAGTTCAGTGACAATTAAAGACCAGTGCTAAAGTTTGCCCAGGACGAAAACCTCGTTAGGGAAACAGCTCGGGGATTCTCGTGTTCATTCGGAAGGCGGCCAGTTTACAACTGAGTTTTTTACAATGTTTCTTACATGAAAACACATCTGAATGGGATTTTGTAGAAAGCATCTTTCATCAAGGCACAGCCCGAGGGGAGGTCCCCGCTTCATCCCTGGCTGTGCTGTCCTTGGCCAAGGGCAGCAGGGATCAGAGTGGTCTCTGGGGCACAGCGCTGACTGTTTTCAAAGAGTGTTTTGTTCAGTTCATGAAAAGCTTGTGTTTGGTGAGCCTGGGAGGGTGCCATCACTTCCAGCTCCCCAGGGAGCACCACCCCCTAAACCCACGCCTCTCTGCCCAGCTCTCAGATCCCCTGCTGGTCACCCATCTGGGCCTTGCTGGATCATCTATAAAATGAAGGCCAAACCCGAGGCTCCCCGAGGCCCCTGCCAGCCAGGCGGGTGAAGTGACGTCCTCCCAGGGCTGGTGGCCAAGGAGGCAGGGGACCCACTGTGGTCTGGTGGGGTGGTCACTCCGAGGACGACTCCGCTGTGCAGGCCCGATGAAGGCCCCTCTCAGTGCTCCCTGCCCTGCGGCTCCTGCTGGGCCGAGAGCAGGACACTGGGCTCCACAACCACCCGTCCCAGCGGGCCTGAACCCCCGAGCTCAAACAGATAACATGCGGTTTCACTGCCGCCCTAGCCTTCTGCCCGTCTCCCCTGGCCCCCTCCTGAGGTCCGCCTGCCGTGCCCGACTGGGTGTGCTCAGTGGCACAACACACACCCGCTCCACCAGTCCCAACATCACATCAAGATGTGGCCCTGGGAGCAGCGGTGGAGGGGACTGCGCGTCCTATAGAGGAGTCACCTCTCTCAGGCCTCTCAGGGACCCCCCAACACACACATAGGGGCAACCAACAGACCAGGGCCCAAGGCACTTAGGGGTTGACACTCTTAGCGACCCCTGCTCCATGGCCCATAGGTCACTTCAGAATACCCAAAGCCTGCAGTGTGGTTCAACCACCCTATATCTCCCAGCCCTGGGCTCAGAGGGCGGCATGGGCAGCAGAAACCGTCATCACTGCTAATTACCAATGACGGCGCTGGCCACGTGCGATGGCAGCCACAGCACCGCACGTGAGTGAAGAGACCAAGGAGGCTGGGCCTGGGAGGGAGGGCCTGGAAAGCTGGGGTGAACTAAAGGCACAGGAAGCCCCTTTCTCTTCATTTGCCGGTTCACACCCCGATGGGTCTGTGCCCGCTGCAAGGGAGCTGCCAGCGTGCATGGACACACACACACATGCACACACACATGCACACGTGCACACGTGCACACACGCACACACACGCCGGGCTCCTCTGAGCGCCGGGAGCTTCCCCCTCTATAATCAACTGCCGGGAAGGCACAGAAATGCTATTTTAGGTAGGAGACCGAGGCAGCCTTGAAGACAGACTTTGGCTGGAGGCAAAAAACAAACCACACAGTGGACAAACAAACCACTAGCCAGGTCCAAGCGCCGCCGCCCCAGACCCGAGCCAGGGGGGCAGGTCCCCCACGCCCTCCCCAGGTTTCAGTGCCAACAGCCTGAGCGTTGACAGTGGCCATGACATGCAAGAGTGGCACACTGGAAAATGAAAGAGAAGTAGCCAGGAGAGAGGATAGCGGAGTTTAAATACAAGCCAGACTCAGGAGAGCTCAGCTTCTGAGACGGCGTTCATCCCACAAGCTTGGAACCGTCAAAAAGAAAAGAAATATTTCTGTGAAAAATGAGCAAAAGCGCCCCTTGCATGCTTATTCCCCCCAAGCATAAATAAAGCCCCAAGTCCAGGGCAGTGGGGGGGCGGCCGATGGGGACGGGGCTATCTGCCTACCTGAGATCCGGTCCCTCTCCATTCCTACGGATATATTTAGCAGCGGCGGGAGTCCCGGCGTCCCGCTCAGAGGCGGCCTCCCCTTTCTCACCCCCGTCGCCCTCCCTCTCTCAGCCTCCTCCTCCTCCTCCTCCTCCTCCTCCTCCTCCTCCTCTAAAAACACTCTTTGTCTGGTCTAATTTCTTCAATCTGTTGCAATCACGAATGCATCCGAATTACCACATTTCCATGTGCTCATCATATGTTTGTGCTCCAAACTGAAGTAGCATTGTCTCTTCAAAATGGGAGGAAAAACGGAGCAAAGGAGAGAAATCCAAAAAGAGAAGGCAGGAGAGAGGGCCTGAGGTGGGCCCCGAGGAGTCCGGCAGCCCCCAGGGTCTGCCTGTGAGAGTCCCAGAGTCCTGGCCGCCCGGTCTGGTCGGTGGCTGCAGAGGTCCCGAGTGCGGCTTCCGGCAGCCTCCTCTCTCCACCTCCTCCAGCCCCCGCCGCCCTGAGGCTTGCTGCTCCTTTTTAATATCCACTTGGAGATGCTTAACTTAGACTCTTGGAAACCAACTCACAGAGTCAAATTCCTGACGACTTCCAAAGTCTTTCATTTTCCCCGTCCCGCGATGCTACGATTTCCTTGGGTTTAAGTGTTTAAAAAGCCCAGTTCCTGCGTGCCTTCCTCTGTCCTGGGCTAGCCCAGGCTTTCTTCACCCCGCACCCCAACGTGGCTGGGCGGGAGGAACGGCCGTGCCTCAGGCCAGCGTGCTGAGAAAAGGTTCTGGAGCACCTGCCCAGGAGGAACCCTGAGAAGTCACCCCGCTCTGTCCCGTTAGCCTGTGGTGACAGAGGCAGTTGCCGTCCCCGCCCAAGCAGAGGGTGAACGGGATGGGGACTTCCTGGATGATTCCTACCACGCACGCATGAGTCAGTAAGTCTCCAGCCGTCCCCTGGGAGGGAGCTAGTCTTCCTCTCCGGGAACTCGGGGCCCCACTGGGGGATCAGTGCTGTTCCCCACTGTTCATCCGGGGTCCTCAGAGGCTGCTTACCTGGGGGGTCCCCACCAGCACATGGTCAGTGTCCATGCTGAGGCCAAGGGCTCAGCAGACCAGGTGGGGGCCTACAGTGTGGGTTCCTGGGTGGGGAAGGGGGCATCCTCTCTGTCTTTAAGCTTCACCTCAAGGGTTCATTCAAACCTGAGACACAGAGGCCGGTTCTGTTGGCCCAAGCCTGTTTAAAGAGAATGTGTGTTCGTGCCAAGGCTGAGAACTCAGGCAATCTCTCTGAAAACTCCAGATTGTCAGCTTCTGTTGAGAAAGGGAGGACGCATGGCCACACCACAGAAGCCTTCCTGCCTGGCCACACAGGGCTGGTGTAAGACTGCTCTGCCCTTTAGACAAAACAGTTTCCAGTTGCGCTGCTCCCCAAGGCCCCCACGCAAATTTCCAGTATTTGCACCCCTCCACCTCGACACACCCCGCAGGCCTCTGAGTTTACAATCCCTGCCCCACAGAGCCAGGTGAGTTACCTGTGACCAGGTGAGGCCCATGCACAGCCCTCAGCTAGATGACAGGGCCAAAGGCCCTGAAATGCCACTTCAGGCCACAGTCCCGTCCACTCTCTGCCTGGGATAGGACCCGAAATGCAGTCTCCTTTGGCAGAAAGGACGTCTTCCTGGGGGGTGG
The DNA here is from genome assembly GCF_003255815.1 of Theropithecus gelada. NCBI lineage: Eukaryota > Metazoa > Chordata > Mammalia > Primates > Cercopithecidae > Theropithecus > Theropithecus gelada. The sequence goes on along the minus strand of NC_037684.1, from coordinate 50,670,849 downwards.
GGAGGACCATTCCCAGCCTTCTGGGAGACATCAAGCAACCACTCCTCCTAAGGAGCCTGGAGGACAGCCCCACAGGCAGCCAGGCAGTGAGGGAGATGGGGACAGCATCTCAGCCGAGGTGGGAGGCTGGGGAGGGAGGGAGGGATCATGGGCACTAAAGAAGGCTGAATAATGGCCCTAGGGATAGCACGTCCTAATCCCTAGACCTGCAAATGGGACCTTGTTTGGAACAAGGGTCTTTGCATCTGTGATTCAGCTGCGGATCTTGCTGTGGCGAGAACACGTGGATGGTCCAGGTGGTCCCTAAAGGCAGTCTCGGTGCTCACACAAGACGGGGGCAGTGGGAGATTTGACACAGACAAGGATGGTCAAGTGGAGATGGGGCCCGGAGAGATATGAAGATGCTGGTGTTGAAGGTAAGGGCCATGCAATCACAAGCCAAGGGACGCCCACAGCCAACAGAGGCTCGAAGGGGCGGGTGATGAAGGCAGCGGCCCCCAACCTTTTTGGCACCAGGGATCAGTTTCATGGAAGACAATTTTTCCACAGACCAGGGAGTGAGGAGATGGTTTCGAGATGTTTCAAGTGCATTATATTCATTCTTTTATTTTAGTGAGACAGTCTCACTCTGTTGCCCAGGCTGGAGTACAGTGGCGTGCTCAGTTCACTGCAACCTCCGCCTCCTGGGTTCAAGCGATTCTTCTGCCTCAGCCTCCCAAGAAGCTAGGATTACAGGCGCCTGCCACCCTACCTGGCTAATTTTTGTATTTTTAGTAGAGACGGGGTTTCACCATGTTGGCCAGGCTGGTCTTGAACTCCTGACCTCGTGATCTGCCAGCCTTGGCCTCCCAAAGTGTTGGGATTACAGGCGTAAGCCACCACACCTGGCCTTTATTTTTTTATTTTTTGAGACAGAGTTTCACTCTGGGATTACAGGTGTGAGCCACCGCACCCGGCCACAAGCACACTGTACTTATTGTGCAGTTTATTTCTATTATTATTACACTGAAATAATTATACAATTCACCATAATATAGAATCAGAGGGAGCCTGAGCTTGTTTTCCTGCAACTAGACGGTCCCATCTGGTAGTGATGGGAGACGGTGACAGATCATCAGGCATTAGATTCTCGTAAGAAGCCCACAACCTAGATCCCTCACATGCACAGTTCACAATACGGTTCATGCTCCTATAAGAATCTAACACCATGGCTGATCAGACAGGAGGCAGAGCTTGGGCAGTAATGCAAGCAATGGGGAGTGACTGTAAATACAGATGAAGCTTCGTTCACTTGCCAGGCACTCGCCTCCTGCTGTGCAGGCCAGTTCCTAATAGGACACACACAGGGGTGGGAACCCCTGCCCTAGAACCTCCAGAGGGCTATGCCCAGTGGACACCCTGATTTCAGCCTGGTGACCCTGATCTCGGACGTGTGGCCTGCAGAGCTGTGAGAGGATGGCTGGGCGTTGTTGCAACCCAGCCAGCTTGTGGCCACTCGTTACAGCAGCTGTGGGAAACTGATGTAGCAGCACAGACAGTGCCAGGGCTCAGCTCACTGGAGCTGCTTTCTGTTATTCTATTTCTTCCTAAAACATTGTATTAAGCCAACCACTAATAACCACTGACTCCGATAGGCAGGAATCGCGGAGGTTTCTTGGTTTGTTTCTTTAATCCCTTTTCCAATTTTGAAATAATATTTCTTGTTGGTTTTTCTGATTATAAATGTAATATCTTTCGTTGTATTGAGTTTAGCAACAAGAGAAAAAGTATAAAGCAGAAACCCCAGTTGGGCAAGGTGGCACGTGCCTGTAATCTCAGCACTTTGGGAGGCTGAGGCGGAAGGATTGCTTGAAGCCAGGAGTCCGAGGCTGCAGTAAGTTATGATCGCGCTACTGCAACCCAGGCTGGGTGAAAAGAGTGAGACTCTGTCTCAAAAAAAAAAAAAAAAAGGAAGAACACCCATTAACCTCACTCAAGACTCTCCATACAAACTCCCGCTGTGGGGCAGGGAAGCCCAGGAAGGCCCCACCAGGCTCTGACCCAGCCAGGCTGGCGGTGGGAACTTGGGAACAGCCCCGAGTGAGGGGCCGGACTATGACGAGTGCATTCACCCGGCCACCTCCCGCACGCTGTGCACACTATGGGTTTGACGGCCAGGGCTGGAGCGCTTGCTGAGCACAGCCTTGACCCTCAGTTTCACCCAGCATGGTTTGGCTTGAGGTCCATCTCCCCTCCGTGCCTGAAAATCCAAACATTTTGGCCCAGGCAGGGGATCACTTGAAATGGAAAACCTGGCAGCACCGATTGGCTCTGAAGAGGCAGGAGTTAGTCATGAGCCGGCTGGGAGGCGAGTGCAGAGGTGGTGGGGTAAGGCCAGCCGAGGGTGGGGGAGGCAACGGGCCAACCTCTCACTGCCCACGGTGTCTCAGCCTCCGTGTAAGCACCAAGGGGGCACCTCACCAGGCCAGCGCAGACCCAAGCCCCTGCGGCGGATCCCCCGTGGTCCCTCCCTCCAGAGGGACACTAAAGTGGTTTCTGGTCCTGTCGTGGATTCAGAGGCTCAGTTGCATACTAAACGCACTGAGTAATCCTGCAGTGAGGGAGCCGGGCTTGGTTTAACCCACCTTTTCCCAAACTGGACCAAAGGTTGCTCTCCCGGGAAGGAAGGGCCCCCAGGGCCACGGCTTTGGGAAACTCTAGTTGTGCCAGCCTGTGAGCCCAGCTCCCAGTCACCCCAGCCTGCCTACACCCTGGAATGGGCACTGTTACCCAAAAGCCCCTTCCAGACAGTTCTCAGGGCAGCATCTCTGTCCTTCACCCCCCATAGACCCCTGGCCACTTTTTTGTGACATCAGCATTATTGGTTCACAGCTCCTCTTAATTGCAAAGTAGGACTCAGCGGGCACAGTGGGGCCTGGCAGGGCGGGAAGGAATAGCGAAGGCCACTTTGTCTCCAATGGCACTGGCTGGGCTCCGGAAAGGTCAGAACCCACAGAAAGGAAGGAAGTGTCACACTCAATCTGCTTTGCCTCAGCCTGGGGGCATCTTGTAGAAAGAAGTCAGGTGGTTGTTCTTCACTCTCTGGCTTGGCCTAGGAACTGCTTCTTTTTCAAGATGCTATCAAATGCCTCCTCCATTAGGAAGCCTTCCCTGGTTGCCTCCTCCATTCCTGTCTTGCCCCAGAACATGGCCCGGCCCTCACAGACAATCCTGACATCAGAGCCTTCTTAGTAGAGATTTTTCTTCTCCATGGAAATTCATGCTCCAAACCGAGTATGTGTGCAGACTGAGCCCCTGTTCCCACGTGAAACAAAAGTGAAAGGTACGGGTCACCTTCTCACAACAATCTGGGCTCCACAGGGGCCCAGTAGGAGACGGGTCCAGTTCAGCTGCCCCAGGCGCACCATCCCGGGCACTAGTGCCTCAGCTCCCCTCCACGAAGCACAGCTTCATCCCCTGGTACCCAGAGGGGAGGGGACACATACCAGGCATTCCCCAGGGTGGCCTGTGATCCCTACACCAGGCCAGGAGGACCTGGGGCTGGTCCAGCCATGCAGGAAAGGAGCAGGCAGTCCAGGAGACGCTGATGTAGGCAGCAGAGGCCTTCGGGAAAGAGGCTTCGTAGGATCGGCCCCACCTTGCTCCAGGCGCACACACTGGGGAAGGGTCCTGCGCAGAGGTGGAGACAAGGCATCTCAGGCTGAAAGGATGCTTTCTGACGCTCCGGGCGGGGATTTGTTGCCATCTTCCGTGTCCCCTCACCTAACACAAGTTCCAGTAAATCCTCCATGCCGAGTACCAAGCTATAGAGGATGCACAACCTCTCGCTTTAAAAAGTGACTTTTCGGCCGGGCGCGGTGGCTCAAGCCCGTAATCCCAGCACTTTGGGAGGCCGAGACGGGCGGATCACGAGGTCAGGAGATCGAGACCATGCTGGCTAACACGGTAAAACCCCGTTTCTACTAAAAAATACAAAAAATTAGCCGGGCGAGGTGGCGGGCGCCTGTAGTCCCAGCTACTGGGGAGGCTGAGGCAGGAGAATGGCATGAACCCAGGAGGCGGAGCTTGCAGTGAGCTGAGATCCGGCCACTGCACTCCAGCCTGGGCGACAGAGTGAGACTCTGTCTCAAAAAAAAAAAAAAAAAAAAAAAAAGTGACTTTTCCTGCTAGGAGTGGTGGCTCACACCTGTAATTCCAGCACTTTGGGAGGCCAAAGTGGGAGGATCACTTGAGGCCAAGAGTTCAAGACCAGCCTAGGCAACATAGAGAAATCCCATCTCTACAAAAAAAGAGTCCAGGCACAGTGGCTCACACCTGTAATCCCAGCTACTTGGGAGGCTGAGGCAGGAGAATCACTTGAACCCAGGAGGCAGAGGCTGCAGTGAGCCGAGATCATGCCACTGCCCTCCAGCCTGGGCAACAGAGCGAGACCGTCTCAAAAAAAAATTTTTTTTTTTGAAGGCCCCTTCTTCCTCCCTTTGCCCAGGTTGGAAGGCAGCGATGTAATCACAATTCACTGTAGCCTCAGCTTCCAGAGTAGCTGGAACTACAGGGGTGCACCACCACCTCCAGCTAACTTTTTGTATTTTTAGTCGAGACAAGGTCTCGCCATGTTGCCCAGGTCTGGAGCACCTGAGCTCAAGTGATCCTCCCACCTCGGCTCCAAAAGTACTGGGATTACAGGCATGGGTCACCATGCCTAGTCTGAAGACATTTCTTTTAAGAATTAGGCAGGCATGGTGGCTCACAACTGTAGTCCCAGCTACTTAGGAGGCTAAGGTGGGAGGATCCCTTCAGCCCGGCAGGTCGAGGCTGCAGTGAGCTATGACTGTGCCACAGCACTCCAGCCTGGGGGACAGAGAAAGACCCTGCCTAAAAAGAAAAAAGAAAAAAAAAAAAGACTTTTCCATTCATTTCCTGCTCATCCTCAGACAACCACTGAAGTTCGCTTCCCTGAATTAAAAGTGAAGGAGCTCCGTCCCGGACTCCCTCCTGCTGGCCCTGCTACTGTACCTGCCAGCAGAGCCGGCCAAGACCCTCCAGGCTGGCCCCAGCCTGGCCCGCCTACAGCCTCCCAAGCAAGACGGATTCCCGGGCTGAGGCCAGCTGCATTCCTCTCCAGAATCTTTCTCCACTTTTTATTGTGCCTCGAGCTTTGGCTGTTCCTAAATAAATACAATCCAGCTATCTCTGCCCTTGGGGCCGCTGCAGGGTTTACTGGTGCAAACCGCCTGGGCAGGCCTGTTGCTTTAGGAGTCCTTCCAGGTCAGCGTGGAAGGAAACCAAGACAACGGGGAGAAGCAGCCCGGCCGGGCCCAGTTCCACTCTCACAGCCTCGTGCTCAGCCATCCGTCCGGGCTGTAGCCTGACAGGAGCCAGAGCTGGCGCTCCATTCCTAGAGGGGGCCCCCGACTGCCTGTGCAGAGTGAGGGAGGTCTGGGGGTGCAGAGCCCAAGGGCCCTTGCAGAGTTTGCCCCAGGCCCCCTGAGTTTAAGCTTCTCTGCAGCCAACAGAAAATTCCCCCAAGAGCGGGTGTCTTTCATCCTGCCTGCTCAGTAGGTGCCCAGCAACCGTTCGTTGGATAAACAATGAATGTGCAGATCCAACGTGAAGATGATCTAAACCGCCCATAGAACTTTCCGCGATGATGTCAATGTTCTATATCTGCTGTGGTCAATATGGCAGCCACATGTGGCAGTGAACGCTTGCAGTGTGGAAGGGCTACCGAGGAAGGCACAGAGTTTCGCATTTATGTTAAATAATTTAAACTTAAATAGTCACAAATGCCTAGTGCCTTGCCCTGTTACACAGACCCTTTTTGTCACCTTCTTCTCCTCCCTGGAGACACTGCATTTGCCATCAATTTCTTACCCAGGAGGCAAACAGAGAAAAGCTACTCTTTAGCCAATGCAAAAGAAGGCCCATATTTGCATTTTAAGCTAGTTTTTTGGCCAATTCTCCCAAGCATCTCCTATCAAGGTCAGTCCAGCAATATTTCCCGACTGCCTGCCACACACCAGGAGAGCATCCCGCCCCGGCTCTGGTCTGAGGCCGTGGAGGACACAGAAATAACCAAGGCCAAGCTGATAGAAGGGGTATGGCAAGATGGCCCAAAGTCACCCTGAGCCAGCTGGGTCCAGGAGCACGGAAGCCCTGCTTTCCAGAGGACAAGTGGCAACCCATCCAGAGAGGTCCGAGCACTCAGAGCCAGGAGCGCAGAAGCAGCAGGGGGCTCCAGGCTGGAAAGCAGTGTCAGGGTCAGGCTGGGCGGCAGCAGAAATCCACACTCGAGGCTTGGGGGCAGAAACTAAGGGCTCTGTAAGTAAGAAGACCAGGCCCAGGTCTATTGTAAATGATCGGGTGGAGGGATCCTATCACCGGGTCCCCAGCACAGAGGAGGGAAGCAGTAATCGTCCTCTAAATGTTGGCTGTGGATAGGAAGGAGCCACAGCAGGACAGGGGTGGGGAGGACGGCACCCGCTGGTCCAAGGAGGGATGACAGAGGCCCAACCAAGACATGACTATGACCAGAGCAGCCTGTCCAAGGGCCAGTATGTGGAGTGTGAGTTGATGAGATCTTGGCAACCTGTTGACCTGGGGGTGCTGGAGAGGCAGAGGTCAAGATCAACTCTGAGATTTCCTGCTTGTGAACCTGGGTGGGTGGCAAGGCTGACATCAGAGAAATAGAGGAAGAGCGGGTAGCTATGGGTAAGAAAGGAAGTAACGAGCTAGGAGTGCCACAGGAGCCCAGGGGCAAGGTCCTCGGGCAGCCAAGATGCTGGTGGTCTCTTCCACAGCCAGCTCCCTCCACGTGGCACACTTTTGTCTGCACAGCTGGGCATGGGGGACCTGTTTGTCCGACACACTTTGAGCAGCTACTCTGTGCACCAAGGCAATGTGGCATGGTACCCTGGGGAAGTAGGGAGGAGGCACTGCCCAGGCCCCACCCCTCTGGCATTTTCTGTCTCCTGGTGATGGTGGCAGTTAAATAAGTGACAGCCAATTGTCAGGAGAGTTGGGCTCTGATTCACCGGGTGGGGCCGGGCACTCCTTCCGGAAGAGGCGTGGGAACTGGCGTAGGATGAAGGGAGGGAGCGAGCACCAGCCCAGGCCCCGCTCCTGCAGGGCCCTTTTCACACCTCCTTGTGCAGGCATCCACTGTGAGGGCAGAGACACCTACAGTGCTTGAGGGAGACTTCCTGTGGGCGGGGGTGGCCCATCCACAGCGGCCAGGTAGGGAAGCACATCAGTGTCCGGTGGCTGCCATAATGGACCACAGCTGTGGGGCATGAAAAACTGGAAGCGGGTTCTCTCCCGGTGCTGGAGGCCAGAGGTCCAAAATCAAGGTGTCAGCAAGGCCACACTCCTAGGAAGGCTCTGAGGCGGGGTGAGGGGTCCTTCCTTGCCTCTTCCCAGGCGCTTTCTGGCCTGGGGCTGCATCACTGCACCATCCACTGCTGCCTTCACGTGGCTCTTACCGGTGCGTCTGTGGCCTCTCTGCTTCTTTTAAGGACATCAGTCGTTGGATTTGGGGTCCATCCTGATCCAGAATGACCTCATCTCAAGATCCTTAACTACTTACATCTGCAAAGACCCCATTTCCAACTCCCAGGTCACATTCTGAGGTTTTTGGTGGACATGAGTTTGTGGGGGACACGGTTCAACCCAGGACAGAAGGGATGACGGGGGCACTGGGGACGAGGCCACACACCCCAGAGGCATTGGAAGATGGAAGAGCAGGACCCAGAGACATGGGATGTCAGGCAGAGGAGTTGGCTCCAGGGATCCCAGCCGGGGACTGAGGGCCAGAGGGAAGGAAGCTCGGGCACCACTGAGATGAAATGCTCCGTGCACCGTGGGAACCAGGGCAAAAGTCAGCTGGACGCTCAGTCAGGGAGGCGGCTGCCCAGAGAGGCTGACTGAGGCACAGAAAATGGGCGAATATGGGAGAGCCTACCAGAAGGCCACTCGGAAGGGTGCAGTGGTAACATCTAGAAGGGCTGAGGAGCGCGTCCCCACAGCCCAACCGATCCACCTGGGGAAACACACGTTCCCGGCAGCGCTAATAACAGAGAAGACCTTCGGTGATGTCACCAGTGGGCCACGGGACTGGCAAACTCTGCCTCCCCACACGGAGGAACACTCGCTAGCTGCCAAAATAAATGAACCAAGGCTTAGTGGATCTACACGGATAAATCTCCACGCCATCATGTTGTGGGCACAAGCAGGGCAGCCACTGACTCCAGTCAGGCACCGAGGACACGATGCTGATGACGGCATTCAAGAGGAGAGAGACCTAGGCTGTTCAGACACACGATGCTGACAACCATATTCAAGAGGAGACCAGGCTCACCCCTATAATCCCAGCCCTTTGGGAGGCCGAGGCAGGTGGATCACCTGAGGTCAGGAGTTTGAAACCAGCCTGACCAACACGATGAAACCCTGTGTCTACTAAAAATACAAAAAAATTAGCCAGGCATGGTGGCGGGTGCCTGTAATCCCAGCTACTGGGGAGGTTGAGGCAGAAGAATTGCTTGAACCCAGGAGGCAGAAGTTGCGGTGAGCCGAGATGGCACCACTGCACTCCAGTCTGGGCGACAGAATGAGACTCTATCTCAGAAAAAAAAAAAAAAAAAGAGGAGACCTAGGCTCCTCAGACACACCACTGCCCAGCACAGACATGCCTGCCCAATCCAGGGGTGAGCACTGCCGCGGGAGCAGGGCTGGGATGGAGAGGGTCACCCAGGACTGGGCTACACCTGCAATGTCTCACTTCTTAAGCGGGACGGTGAGTACACAGGTGTTTTGTTATCTTATTCTTTACTTTTTTTTTTTTTTTTTTTGGTAGCTCTAACAATTCCATTTTTTAAAAAAAAAAAAAAAAGGAGACAAAGTGTGTGAGCTGACCAAAGGGTTGATCATGGTGTCATTTAAGCTCTTGCCAGAAATGTCATCCCTGGCCCAGTCCCAAACACAGCCTCGAGAAGAGCCTTTGTCCTTCTGGGGAGGGCAAGAGTCCCAGACATAGGAGACTGGCCAGATGTGGATCTACAGAGAAGTTAGGCTGGGAGGACGGGATGGCAGACAGTCATCTGGGGAGTGTCAAATGGGGAGGCCTGAGATGCTGGGATGTCTAGAAATGAACTCCTGCGTGGACCAGGGTCTCAGCAGCAGGGAGGCAGTGAGAAAGACAGAAGCCAAGAAGATGAGGAAAGGGTGTCTCAGGCCAGAGCCCACAGAGGCCCACAGAGGGAGGACCCCGTGTGTCAGCAGGCAGTCCCACGCAAACCCAGATCACCAGCTTGCAGCTTTGGGCTTCAGCAAATTATGCCTTAGGCTTCCAAGCTGAGCTGTGATCGCGGCTGCCAAGTGCTGACGGCACAGAACCAGCCGGTGTAAGCAGAGGGAAGCAACTGCCGGGGGAGGCTGTGTCCACGCAGCCCAGGGTGCCAGGCTCCCAAGATGCAACCCCCACAAGCCCCGGGGACCCTCCCCACCCATTCCACCAGAAGCTGGCCAATGAGAGGGAGGGAGATGGAGAGGCAGATCAGATGCGGAACCTGAGAAAAGCTCCCCAGAAACACAGCAGTGGCTGGGCTGTCCAGTGGCTAGTGCCCAACATGACTGCAATAGGCGGGGCCCCTCTTAACCACGGCGCTGAATCATGCAGCTGCCCAGGGGCCTCCAGCCAGAGTGTCACCCCGCTCTCCCCACATACAGTCCCATCCTGTACTGCAAGGCACCTCACACGCACTCATGTGGACACAGCAGCCCGCATAGCCACACAAGGTTCCACATCACCCACATGTACACGCCATCCCCTCCACTCCCACGTCCTGTAAAAAGCCACCCTCTCACCTCGCCAGGCCTGGGGGTGCACAGTCTACCCTCTCCCCCTCCAGGGCTGGGGGTGCACAGTCCACAGGCGCTGCATCCACCTCTGGAGGGCGGACTTAGGAGGGGGTCTGTGCTGTCCCCACAGAAGCCAACTCAGGATCAGAAGCAGGCTTTGGGTATAGAATTCTGGGGTCTCAGGTAGCCGATGTGGTCTGGAACTGTTCCGTTTCATAGCCACTAGCCACATGTAGTTATAAGTGGAAATCCATTTAAAATAAATCAATAATTCTATGCAAGTAAATGAGTGAATAAAATAAACTTAAACATTTATACTTCGAGTGTGCAGTAGACCCAGGTGGTCAAGCAACTACCCTACAGGATGGCGGGGTGGGGATATACAGAACAGACCCACCATCACAGAAGGTTCTATTAGACGGGGCTGGTCTAGAGCATGGAGGTGGGGGCTGCAGATGGGCACATGCCTTGCCCCCGTGAGTGCCTTGTCCTGGCAGGACGGCTGTCTCACCTGGTTCTGAAGGCAGCCCTGGCCCACAGGTGCTCTATTTGTGTGGATTTGACCCCGGGTCCGTGTCCTTCGGTAACTTTGTCTCCTCTAGAATGGCTAATTCATGAAGGCACAGTCCCTGCCTGTCTGCCACTATGATGGCAGCCAGGGGTCTGGCACCCAGTTGGCCCCCAGCACATATGCACAGATGACCACGCCATCTCTGCCCTTCTCGGAGCTCCTCATCTCCTAGGGGAGGTAAGTTCATTAATTGCTGTGACCCATCATCCTCTCCAAATAGAAAAGCCACTAGATGGGCACCTGTCCCAGCCTGGCCGCTGCAAGTGACAGCCAAGAACCACGTAGACTCCTGGGAACAGAGGCACTTATGGCCACACCAGGGTCAGGCGGGGGAGATCGCGGACACCCAGTGGGGAGAAGATGACACACAGACTCAGTCCTGGGGGGCAAGGGCTGGAGGCAGAGCCCTGACCTCTCTGTCCCACTCCCCTGCCCAGGCTGTACCCGGTGGTTGGTAGAGTCCCTCCAAGCCTATGAGCTGTAACTCCTGTCCTGGATGGCCAGCCCCAGAGCTCTGATGGGTGCGTCTGTTTCCCCTCCCTACTGGTGAGTGTGGAAAATTTCCAAACACATGGAAAAAGCAGAAAGAATAGCACAGTGACCACTGCCAGAGGCCCACTTATTTCCTCCTAGATAACACAGCCGTATCTGCTCTATCCTGGAGCGTCTTCCACCCTGCAGGGTTGCAGGGAGCCCATGGATACTGAACCAGCACCGAGAGTCCCACAGCCAAAGCCACCTGTCCATGGCGCGCCTGTGCCCTCAGCACCTCAAACCAAACCATCCAGCCTATCTATCTCCTGTTCTCTCCTCTGTCCCACACACACGGGCCTGCTCCCTGAGCCTGGGAGTTGCTGACTCTGCCCCCACAAGGATCATCTCCAGCAGGCCAGCGTCGACAGGCCCAGAAGCCACCTGAGTCCAAAGCTGTCAAAGACAGCGTCTCCCTGGGAAACGGGCAAGTGGCCCCACTCATCCAGGGAGGCCAGGTGGGGAGGCAGGTCCTGGACCAGAAGAACGAAGGGGCCGCAACACAAACATGCCCGTGAGCTGGGGCCTGGGTGGAGCGAGCCACCTACCTGGGCCACTGGGGTCACCAAGCCTCCGGAGCCGGCCACTGGAGGTCCGCGTGCCTCCTAAAGACAGAGACAAAGGGCAAAGGTCACACAAGGCCACTGGCGCTCTCCCTCTGGGCGGATGGTTAACACCGGGAGTGTCCTCACCTCTGCTCCTGCTGTAAGTTCCAGAACCAGAAACGGGGCCCATTTGGGGGCAGAGGCCCTACTCCCCCAGGTAACCCTGGATCCTGGAGGGATGACAGCCACTGCTGTCTGGCTGATGGCAGGGCTCTGGGCCAAACCCTCACACACATCCTCCCCCAAGCCGCGCTGCTTCCGTTTTGCAGATAAGGAAGCTGGGTCTCCAGAGTGTCACTTGTCCGTGGCCACACAGTGAATGACAGTTGCACACAGGTGAGCCCACGTCCATCAGACTCCAAACTGGGCTACACCCAAGTGTGTCTCTGCTGGACGGAGTCTCCTCCTTCCTCCATGTCCACCCGTCTTATGAACCGGGGTTTCCCTACACCAGAGTCTACGACTCACGGGCAGTCCTGATCCAGCTCCCTTCACTCCCAGGGCTGGGTGCAGCTGGGCTGGATTTGGGGATGGAGTGGGACAGCCTGTTTTTTCCTTTTGCCCCAGGAGGGAACAAAAACGGAACCTCAGATTAATGCTGCCTCCCGCGGCACGCGCTCCCTCTGCCCACACACAGGCCTTGGCCTGGGGCTGCTCGTTGGAGAGGCTTATGGCAGGCGAGTCCTAACTCGAGGAGATTTGCCAAGGTGCTAAGCCGAGCAAACCCGAAAGGCTGCCAGGAGGAGCGGCCCTGGGAGCACAGGCAGCCGCTCTGTTGCTGCAGAGCACGGCGCTCTGGGGATGTCCCCTGGGCAATGCCGTAGAGCCACCCTTCAGAGAGCTTCAGGGACACACCACCAGCCCAGACCCACCAACAGTGAGATAAGGGATCAGGCAGACCCAGAGACCTCCCTGCATCTGATCACCATGCTGGCTGCTGGTCAAAGATGCCAGTTCCTCCCTGGAACCCGCCAGAGAGGCTCTTACAGCATCCACCCATCCATCCACCCACCCATGCATCCACCCACCCACCTACCCACCCATCCATTGATCTACCCATCCATCCACCCATCCACCCACCCATCTACCCCATCCACCCATGCATCCCATGCATCCACCCACCCATCTACTCCATTCATCCACCCATCCATTCACCCACCCATCCATTCACCCACCCACCCATTTACCTACCCATCCATTCACCCATCCATCCATTCATCCACCCATCCATTCACCCACCCAGCCATTCACCCAACCATCCATTCACCTACCCACCCGTTCACCCACCCATCCATTCACCCACCCATCCATTCATCTACCCACCCATTCATCCACCCATCCATTCACCCACCCATCCATCCATCCATTCACCCATGGACCCCATCCACCCCCCCACCCCTCCACACATCCATTCACCCATCCACCCCATCCACCCAACCCAGCCATCCAGCCCTTTACCCACCTACCCACCCACCAGTCCACCTATCCATTCACCCATCCACCTAATCCACCCATCATCCATCTACCCATCATCCATTCATCCATCCATCCATCCATCCACCCACCCATCAACCCACCCACCCACCCTTCCTTCCATGCATTCCACAACCCCACTCCTAAACTGTGACCAGATGGAAATGGGTGCAGCCAGCTTGTTTCTAAAGGTTCAGAGCTGAGGCAGAGTGACCTGCGCACCTGGCCTTCGTGTCCAGCTGCCCAGGCTTGTATCCATGTTCCATAACTACAGGACACCAGACTCAGCAGCTGGCAGCAGAATGGGCACAGTGTGTCCTTCATGGAACTGGTATCAACTGGGTACCCGTCTCTACTAAGTCTGAGCCTCTCTGGTGCTGGGGGGAACCCCGAGATGGGCCCCAATTTTAGCTGAACCCATCCTCCAGGGAAAGCAACATGAGAAACGTGTGTGGCACAAGGCTCCAAAGAGGGAGTGGGTCCTGATGCCTGGAGTAACCAGGGAGGTTTCACGGAGGTGAGGAGGACCAAGCTGAGCCTTGAAGGAACAGCCAGAGGACGCTGAGCAGGGACACCCACTTCTGCTTGCGAGGGTCTGACAGCAGGCTGTGAGCTGTACCTTAGCTCCAATTCACTGAACCCACAACCCCAGCAGGCAGGTGCTCCTGCCCCATTTCACAGAGGAGGAAGCGAGGCTCAGGACTGGGCAAACTGCCCAAGGTCGCACAGCTGAGGAATTCACCTCCAGCACCCCCAGCCTGCCCCAGCCATGTCCGTGACCTCACCCAGCATCCTCCTCTTGGTGCCAGCTCACTCTGCTCACTGCTAAGCAACAAAAACCCCACCAGGAAAACCCAGGAGTTCCCGGCCAGTCCCTCCAGACAGAAAGGCAGACCTTGGCACAGATCTCCAGGAGGCGGGGATGGAGGGGCCAGCGTCTGCCTCCCAGAAATGACAGCCCCCTTAAGACCAGGAGAGACAGCCCAGAGAGCGGCTCTGGTGGGCCGCCTGGGACCAGGACAGGAGAGAGGGGAGGAGGATGAACCTGCTCCCAAGGCTGCTGAGTGGCACACAGTGAGCCTGGGCCCTCCAGCCCTAGCTGAGCTCACTTCCACGATGGCCATGAGCACACCTGACTGGAAGGCGCACTGCATATAATGCACGTGGGGTCACTATCCTGTTCCACACATCCCCACGCGCACACCATCAGGGCACTACTGGGATGTTCTGCTGTCCGGGGCTGAGAGTGAACTAGAGCTCTTCCCATAAATCCAGCACACCTCACCATGGAAACAACGAGGGGGTAAGGAGCGGCCACCCAGCAGAGAACGGGACACATGTTCCTGGATCAAGTCACTTCTGGCTGAGACATCTCTGCAGGGGATGCCGGCGACAAAGGCTGCCCTGTCCTTTTCCCTGGGCCAGATGGACACCACCCCTGCCCTCTGCCCCCTGGCACTGGGCAAAAGTAAAATAGAAGAGGTTCCATCCAGGTGAAACTCCCCAGGGCATCTTATCCCTAGGAAACAGGCTGGCCCACTCTCTCCAAACCCAGCATGGGGGTGGAGAAACGGTGGGGAAAACAGCATCTGTCTCAGATTTCTTGGGTGGAGTTTTTGTTTTATTTACACTGTTTATTTTTCTGATTTCCCAAAACAGGCATCTTGTGCCTGGCAGCCCTTGGCACAGAGAAGACGCAAAGCAAACTTCGTTCATAAGAAGGGGACGAGCGCAGCCTGAGAGTCCCCTGCTCTTGAACAAATTGCCAGGCTCAGTGCAGCCGCCGTCACCACCACTGTTCCCAGGAAGAGACCTCTGGCCACAAGCAGCTCCAGTTCAGCTCCTTGGACCTAATTATTCAGGCCTGTGTCTGAGTCCAGCAAAGAGGTAGCTGGAAAAGTCTCCAAGACATCTAACGATTCCGTGGCTCCAGTTGAGAACTGAGTTATCTTTATGTGATTTTAAAATAAAACATACTCAGAAGGAGAGAACACAATTGAAATCTAGCTGTCTGGAGTCATTCCAGATGAAAGTTTTTGAGTTTGGGGAGGCAAAGGAGGCAGGAAAGCCAGGAGTCAGATGATCAGAATTCGAATGCAGACCTCACCAGGCCCTTGCTGTGGGCCCTGGGAGATGACTTCCATGTCCTGAGTCTCAGCTTCCTTAGGGACAGAGGTGGTGCTTACTCATAGGTTATTCCGAGTAAATGAGGTCACATAGTGCAAGTACTTAGGACAGTGCCTGGCACAAAATTAAAACTCAATAAGTGATATTAGTAGTAGTAGTAGTACTTTTGAGATGGAGTCTTGCTCTGTCACCCAGGTTGGACTGCAGTGGCACGATCTCAGTTCACCACAACCTCCGCCTCCCAGGTTCAAGTGATTCTCCTGCCTCGGCCTCCCAAGTAGCTGAGACTACAGGCACCCACCACCACGCCCCGGCTAATTTTTGTATTTTCAGTAGAGACAGGGTTTCACCACGTTGGCCAGGCTGGTCTCGAACTGACCTCAGGTGATCCGCCTGCCTCAGCCTCCCAAAGTGTTGGGATTACAGGCGTGAACCACTGCACCTGGCTGTGATATTATTATTATATCAATATTACAATAGTTGGCCGGGCACGGTGACTCTCGCCTGTAATCCCAGCAATTTGGGAGGTCAATGTGGGCCGATCACCTGAGGTCAAAAGTTTGAGACCAGCCTGGCCAACATGGTGAAACCCCATCTCTACTAAAAATACAAAAATTAGCCGGGCATGGTGGCATGTGTCTGTAATCCCAGCTACTCAGGAGGCTGAGACAGGAGAGTCATTTGAACCCGGGAGGCGGAGGTTGCAGTGAGCCGAGATCACACCATTGCACTCCAGCCTGGGTGACAGAGCGAGACTCTGTCTCGAAAAATAATAATAATAAAGAAATTAAATAATTAAATAAAACACACTTTGACGAGGTATGGCAAAAGACAGTAGAAGGCAGGAGCCCGGGGATCCAACACAGGCCAGCGTTCCAAGCAGAAAGAAATGCAGCGCTCACAAGTCAGAGAGAAGGTGCTGAAGACAGGAGACGAGCGGGTTCCCTGGTCCTGGAGAGGAAAGGGTGAGCCTAGACAGGACGAGCAAACTTAGGGCGCCCCATGCAGCATGCAGCGTCTTCCTCGTGGAACCAGCTCAGGGCACCAACAGCACAGCCCCTTTCCAGCAGTGGAGACCAGATCAACTGCCCGGTGCCCTCCCTGCTCTTTTGCCCCAACTCCACCAAGTACAACCCCCTTTGGGCATAGCAGCTTTGCAGTGGTGGGGTCTGGTCCACATATCTAGGAGCCCAGAGGCTTCTCTCCCTTTATTTATTTATTTATTTATTTATTTATTTAGAGATGGAGTCTCGTTTTGTCGCCCAGGCTGGAGTGCAATGGCATCAACCTGGCTCACTGCAACCTCCGCCTCCCAGGTTCAAGTGATTCTCCTGCCTCAGCCTCCCGAGTAGCTGGGATTACAGGCATGCACCACCAAGCCTGGCTAATTTTTGTATTTTTAGTAGAGATGGGGTTTCACCACGTTGGCCAGGTTGGTCTCGAACTCCTGACCTTGTGATCCTCCCACCTTGGCCTCCCAAAGTGCTGGGATTACAGGCGTGAGCCACCACACCCAGCCAGGGGCTTCTCTTAATGGACTTTCCCCAATGCATATAATTTGGGGAACCTAGATATAAGAAATACATACAGCATGAAGGTCTTTTATTTGTTTGTTTATTTTCAGAGGTGGGGTCTCAGGTGGCCCAAGCTGGTCTCAAACTCCTGGTCTCAATCCTCCTGCCTTGGCCTCACGCTGAGATTACAGGCACGAACCACCACACCCAGCTATTTTTTCTTTTACCTGGGTTTTTATGCTAGAATCTGGTAAGTCACAAGGTGGAAACGGGCACTCAGAATCTGAGCAGACCCTATTTGATGTATCATTGTTGTTACTTTAATGATTGGAATGCACCAACCACACCGGCCTTCTCAAAGGCCATTTCAGATCCTTACAGACCCCACCTGTGATGTAAGACAGCCACTCCAAACCCCTCTGGGGCTCGAATAGACCAGACTTCTGAACCCCTGGGCAGAGCAGGGATGGGGCTGTCTCCGAGGAGGGTGACACCGCCACACCCCTGCTCTGCCCTTGTGCTGACAATGAATGAAGCCTGGACAGTCTCTCCTCTATCAAAAGTCACCATTCCCTCAAAAAGGAGCTTTTCAGGATGAGACATTATGAAAACTCACTTGTGTATAAACATCCATTTGCAATAATGACAGAAGTCATCTACGGAAAATAATCTATTCCTGGCCGGGCACGGTGGCTCAAGCCTGTAACCCCAGCACTTTTTGAGAGGCCGAGGCAGGCAAATCATTTGAGTTCAGGAGATCAAGACCAGCCTGACCAACATGGTGAAACCCAGTCTTTAATGAAAATACAAAATTAGCCTGCATGCTTGTAATCCCAGCTACTCAGGAAGCTGAGGCAGGAGAAGCAATTGAGCTCGGGAGGTGGAGGTCTCAGTGAGCTGAGATCGTGCCATTGCATTCCAGCCTGGGCGACAGAGTGAAACTCTGTCTCAAAAAAAAAAAAAAAAAAAAAAAAAAAATCTATTCCCAATATTTTTCTTGAAACTCCTGAGCGAGGCCAGGTGCAGTGGCTCATGCCTGTAACCTCAGCACTTTGGGAGGCTGAGGTGGGAGGATGGCTTGAGGCTAGGAGTTGGAGACCAGCCTGACCAACACAGTGAGACCCCATCTCTATTAAAAAACAATAAAAGTTTTAAAAGCTCCCAAGATAGCCCCTGGGGAAAGGTGGGTCATGGAGACTTTCATCCGGGTCACCCCTGCCTCCCCCATTTGTTTCCCCGTGGTTCCTTCCCACTTTGAGCCTGGGGTGGGGGCCGTTTGAGCCTGGGGTGGGGGCGGTTTGAGCCTGGGGTGGGGGCCGTTTGAGCCGGGGTTGGGGGCGTCCAGGATGCACAGGCTTCACTCCCTTTTTCTGAGGCTCAGTTTGCTCACAGGAGCTGTGAAGGGCTGGATCAAAGTCAAAGGTTTAAATTCCAGACTTATCTCCAGACTTAGTGGATAGCTAAAATAGTTAAGCTTATCTCCAGAGGAAGCTGAGATAAGGAGATAATGGCCACCTCCCTCTTCTCCTCCCCTCTGTCCTTGGCCTCTGCTACCTGGAGTTGTACCCTGAAGAGTTACACTGGGCACCAGGCCCTCCTGGCCTTGTCCTGACCCCTCCCCGGACATAGAACAACCTTTCCCCACCCTCAAGGCTGACACCTGGGGCTGTGGATTAAAGTCAATGTATTCATCCATGAGGTGAGCAATCCCCTTGCCTTGGGAACTTGCTCCTACAGGAGAATAAACGCTGTAGAAGGCATTGTTCTCAGTGGTGGCATGCGCCTGTAATCCCAGCTACTCAGGAAGCTGAGGCAGAAGAATCGCTAGAACCCAGGAGGTGGAGGCTGCAGTGAGCGAAGATCATGCCACTGCACTCCAACCTGGGTGACAAGAGCAAGACTCTGCCTCAAGAAAAAGAAAAAAAAAAAAAGAAAAAAAAGACAGCACTCTGCCTCAAGGTCAGGAGTCCCAGCCATCCTCCCTGTGAAGTGGAAGGGGCACCCGCCAGCTCCTGTGAGAAGGAAACAGTCCACCCAACTACAAAATGCCAAGCAGAGGAGGCAGCATGCTGGTTCTGGCGCGGTGCCCTGGGCCTCTGTTTGGGGTAGGAGGAAGGTTAGGGGGAGGGCCGAAAGCCAAAGGAGGCCCATGGAGGCGGCCCCTCTCTTGGTGACCGGCCCCTCTCTTGATGGCAAGCTGCCAGTAGTATCTGGCTCCCAGGTTGGGGAAGGTGAGATCAGCTCATGCCTGCCTAGGACCTTGCTCTGCCTGCACGGGCAGCAGGCGTCCACCTCGCCAGATGGCCCTGCTCATCACAGGGCATCAGTGCCAACCAAGGACCCACAGAGCCTCCCTGCCAAGGCTTACCAGTGGGCGTCAGGACTCTGGGTCTCACCCATATAGGGTTCTCATATAAAATACAGGATGCTCAGTTAAACCTGGATTTCAGATAAACAGTCAACAATTTTTTTTAAGAGATAAGGATCTTGCTGTGTCACCCAAGCTGGAGCTCAATGGCATGATCATGGCTCACTGTAACCTTGAACACTCCTGGACTCAAGCAATCCTCCAACCATAGACTCCCAAAGCACTGGGATTGTAGGCATGAGCTACTAAGGCCAGCAAACAGTGAATCATTTTTAGGCATAAGTATATCCCAAATGTGCTGTGGGATACGATTATACTAAAAATCTTTGTTTATCTGAAATTCAAACTGAATTCATTGTCGGGGGAGATAACAGAGTGATGAACTGACAGAGGAGCACAGAGATAGCTTTTGTAAATTCTTAGCTGACCAAAGCCTGGTCTTTAGCTCCCTTGGGCCTCCAGAGATGCACTAAGGGTGGAAGTGACCAGGAGGGAGATAAAAACACTGAAGTCGGCCGGGCGTGGTGGCTCACGCCTATAATCCCAGCACTTTGGGAGGCCGAGGCAGGCGGATCACAAGGTCAGGAGATCGAGACCATCCTGGCTAACACAGTGAAACCCCATCTCTACTAAAATACAAAAAGAAAATTAGCCGGGCGAGGTGGCGGGCGCCTGTAGTCCCAGCTACTCAGGAGGCTGAGGCGAAGAATGGCGTGAACCCGGGAGGCGGAGCTTGCAGTGAACCGAGATTGCGCCACTGCACTCTGGCCTGGGCGACAGAGTGAGACTCTGTCTCAAAAATAAATAAACAAATAAAAAATAAAAAAGAACACTGAAATCTGAGTGTTAGCACTGAGCCGTGTGGCCTTGGACAGGCCTGCCCTTCTCTTGAGCCTCAGCTTCACATGCCACAACTGGCCAACAATAGCTACAAAGTGTCAGAAGCCAATGGCTGGGAGCCTCCTCCAGGAGGTAGGTATCATCAGGATGCAGAGAGAGTGAGGAGCTTTTAAAGCCAGCCTAGTCCAGGCACAGCAGCTCATGCCTGTAATGCTAGCACTTTGGGAGGCTGACGCAAGAGGATCACTTGAGCCCAGAAGTTCAAGGCTGCAGTGAGCTGCAATTGCACCACTGCACTCCAGCCTGAGTGACAGAGACTTTGTCTCCAAAATAAAATAAAATAAAACAAAATAAAATAATAAAGTCAGCCTGTGTATTGGATTGCATGTCATTCCAAAGCACCCAAAGTGAGAGAGGCCAGGAAGCAACGAGATGCAGAAAGGCAGGGGGAGGAGGTTGCAAGGCATCAGAGAAGACAGCTGACCCCCATCTCCACATACCCTTGGGGCATCCTGAGCCCCATTCACTCACCCAAGTGACAATCTCTGCACTAACAAGGTTGAGCCGCAGCTCATCACTGCAACTGAGCTCCCTGCAGCAGCTGTGGTGGGGAAGGCTCCCAAGGAGGCCTGAGTAACCCAGAAACATCCACAGCACACTCCCCAGTCCCCTTAGAGGTTTCTGCTGAGATGAAAGTGCCCTGGCCCCTGGCTAAAGAGTCCAGTCCACTGGGCAGCTGTAGCTCTTACTACATTGACCTGGCTGTCAGGCTCTTATGAACTTAGTGAAGGGAGATGGGTTCCCCAGGGAAGCTTGCTGACACCCTCACGTTGCTGTAAACGCAAAGCCTGGTGACTCCATTATTCCTAGTAATTATAATGTAGTAATAACAAGAGCAGCCATGCTCACCGCCGACTGAAGGCATATGATGAGCCAGACACTGTGCTGGCAAGTGTGACTTTTGGAGGTAACACATTCTCCTTTAAGGAGGAAATGACTGAGCTTTGGAGGAAGGGTCCTCCATCTGGCCCCAGGCTCCTCTTTGACCTGCGTCTCCCTCCTCCCCCTCCCCTGCTCCACCGCAGCCCCTCTGGCCTCCTTGCTGTTCCTGGAAGGCACCAAGCTTGCTCCCAGCTCAGTCCTTTCACTGCTGGCTCCTTCATGTCTTCCCAATCTCAACTCAGCTGTCATCATCTCTGGGACCCCTCAGCACTCATTCCAAAGCAGCCATCAGTCACTTTCTATGCAATCACCTTATCTTAATTTTCGGCATAGTTCTTAGTCCTATTTTGACAGTTTTCTGGAACTGATGAATTCATTGATTCTCTGTTTCCTTCTACCGCAGGTACACTCCAAGAAAGAAGAGTCCTTGTTTGCTCACTGCTGTGCCCTAGTGCTTGTCACAGCACCTGGCATACAGCAGGTGCTCAGTAAATACATTTTTAAAAGAAAGAACAACTGGAAGGAGCCTGAAAGAACGACTGGCTTGTGCCAACAGTTCATCTTCAACTTCTTTAGATGGGATGGAGACCATCGCCATGCAACCACGGTTCTGCCGAGCCGGTGTGGTGGCTGATGGCAGGTGTCAGTTTGACTGGATTAAGGGATGGCTGGTAATGCATTGCTTCTGGGTGTGTCTCTGAGGGTGTTTCTGGAGGAGATGGGCATGTAAGTTGGTGGGCTGAGTGGTAAAGATCCTCCCTCACTGTGGATGACACCATTCCATGGCCAGACAAACAAAAAGGCAGAGAAAAGGTGATTTCCTCTCTTTCTCCTGGAGCTGGATGTCTTCTTCTCCTGCCCTTGGACTTAGAACTCCCAGTTCTCGGCCGGGCGCAGTGGTTCACGTCTGTAATCTCAGTAGTTTGGGAGGCCAAGGCGGGCAGATTACCTGAGGTCAGGAGTTCAAGACCGGCCTGGCCAATATGGTAAAACCCCATCTCTACTAAAAATACAAAAACTAGCTGGGCGTGGTGGTACATGCCTGTAATCCCAGCTACTCGGGAGGCTGAGGCAGGAGAATTGCTTGAGCCCGGGAGGCGGAGGTTGCAGTAAGCCAAGATTGTGCCATTGCACTCCAGCCTAACTGACAGAGCAAGCAAGACTGTCTCAACAACAACAAAAAAATAAAATAAAAATAACTCCCAGTTCTCCAGCAGTCTCCCAGGCTCTCAAGCCTTTGGCCTTGAACTAAGAGTTACACCAACAGCTTCCCAGATCTGAGACCCGCACACTTGGACTGAGCCATGGTACTGGCTTTCCTGGGTCTCCAGCTTGAGGACAGCCTTCTGTGGTACATCTTGGCCTCCACAATGGCATAAGTCAATTCCCCTAACAAATTCCTTCCTATCTATCTATCTATATTTCTATCCGTCTATCTGCCTATCTACCCACCCATCCATCACCTATCTTCTATCTATCCATCTATCATCTATCTAATCAGTTTATCTGTCTGCCTGTCCATCTGTCATTTCGATCTATCTATCTATCTATCTATCTAATTATCTATCTACCTATCATCCATCTATCATCTGTCTATCTTTTTTTTCTTTTTGAGGTGGAGTCTCACTTTGTCGCCTAGGCTAGAGTGCAGTGGTGTGATCTCGGCTCACTGCAACCTCCACCTCCCAGGTTCAAGCGATTCTCGTGCCTCAGCCTCCCGAGTAGCTGGGACTACAGACACGCACCACCACGCCCAGCTAATTTTTGTATTTATAGTAGAGATGGGGTTTCACCATGTTATCCAGGCTGGTCTCGAACTTCTGGCCTCAAGTGATCCACTGGCCTCAGCCTACCAATGTGCTGGTATTACAGGTGAGAGTCACTGCACCCAGCCTATCATCTGTCTGTCTGTCTGTCTGCCTGTGTGTGTCTATCTATCTGTCTGCCTATCTATCATCTATCTATCCATTTGTCTGCCTGTCTGTCTGTTTGCCTGTATGTGTCTGTCTGTCTCTATCTCTCTGTCTGCTTGTCTATCTAGCCATTTGTCTGCCTGTTTATCTTTCTGCCTGTCTGTGTCTATCTGTCTGTATCTGTCTGTCTGCTTGTCTATCTAGCCATCCATCCATCTATCTCCTTTTGGCTGTCTCTCTGGAGAGCCCTGGCTGATACAGATGGTGCTTTGGTCAGCTCAGGCTGCCATCCAGATTACCATGGAGGGAGTGACTTAAACACCAGACATCGAGGCCTCTCTTCTTGGCTTGTAGCCACCTCCCTGCTGTGTTCTCCGGTCATTTTTTCTCTGTTTACAAGCGAGGGGGGAAGAGAGATTTCTGGTGTCTCTCCCTCTTCTTACAAGGACACCAATCCTATTAGATTAGGGTCCCACCCTATGACTTCATTTAACCTTAATTACCTCCCTAAAAGCCCTATCTTCAAGTACAGCTGCATTGGGAGTTAGGGCTTCAATGCAGGAATTCAAGGGGGAGGGCACAGTTCAGTCCATAACAAATGGGAAACCATGTTCATGACCAAACTCCCCAGAAGATACGGTCCATCAGCATCGCCAGTGATTGCAAGCAAAGACCAAAGAGGAAAGGGGCCTCCGTGGGGGTGGCGGCTGATGCCAGGAACAAGGGTCCTCTTCCTAGCTAACAGTGGGGAAGTGAGGCCGGCTGCAGATGCCATTCCGGGTGGGAAGAGAGGGGCTTCTCTTTGCACATCCTGTGCAGGTCCTGGCCTGATCCCCCTCCGTGCCTCCCACTTCTCGTGCCCTCCTTTGTATGGGAGAAATGCCGACCTCTGCTGGCTCAGGTGTCCAGGACCCCAGGCCTGCTGGCTTTGGGCTGGGTTCAACCAATGATAGGCTGGGGAGGAGTCTGGGAGGTGGGAGCCAGGGAGGGGCGGGAGCTCTCCACTTCCTCTGCCTAAGACGGCGTCTCCAGCAGGAAGGTTGGTCCTTTGTGTAGTTCCAGCTCCTGCCAGAGTCCCACCTTTGTTTGGGCTCCCAGCAGCTGACTCTGGCCCCTGGACTCTGGTCACAGGCCTTCCTCCCTCTCATCCCCTGACCTAGGGCTGGTGGTGGCACCCTGCTGCCAATCTCCAGGTCACCCCCACAATGCAAAGAAATCTTCCTCTGCCTGCATGGGTCCCTCTCAAGGCACCGAGAAGGGACCTAACCACATGTCCACGGGGTCAAACATTTTTTGTAAAATTTACAAAATGGAAAATCTTTTCCCTACGATCAATTAACATCCTCGTTCATTTCCAGTCTTGAGTTCCTGCCCGTCACATTTTCTCTCGTGTGAGGTGGAAACGGAGGCTTGCTGCCATGTGGGGGCTCCTGCTAAGGAGAAGTTGAACTGGAAAGATATTTAGTTTGGCTTTAGTCGGGTTATATTTATGTAGTTCCCATTTATTTCCATGTATAGTTCAGTTAATGCTCGCTATCCCGGTGCGGAAATGGATTCCAGGAATACTCGCTCCGCTCACCGTTCCAATTCCATCTACCGCGCAGAATCAAAAATCACAAGACACGAACATATCCTGCGGTGCCTGGCGCCGGAAAAATGTGCGCAGTGGAGAGAAGCAAGATTTGAAATGCACAGGTCCAGAAGCAAATCTGTGGAAAATTACTCCCATCACCAGAGGCGAAGTAGTAAGCAAAGGATTCAATTCCTTCAATGTGGAGTCAAAACAGAAAAGTCTCTCTGGACAGAAATAATTAGCAATATCCCCCACTTTCCTCCCTCGTTCTTTTTTTTTTTTTTTTCCGAGACGGAGTCTCGCTCTGTCGCCCAGGCTGGATTGCAGTGGCCGGATCTCAGCTCACTGCAAGCTCCGCCTCCCGGGTTTACGCCATTCTCCTGCCTCAGCCTCCCGAGTAGCTGGGACTACAGGCGCCCGCCACCTCGCCCGGCTAATTTTTTGTATTTTTAGTAGAGACGGGGTTTCACCATGTTAGCCAGGATGGTCTCGATCTCCTGACCTCATGATCCACCCGTCTCGGCCTCCCAAAGTGCTGGGATTACAGGCTTGAGCCACCGCGCCCGGCCTCCTCCCTCTTTCTTGATGGAAATCACACTAAAAAAAAAAAAAAAAAAAGGGTTTACCAGAACTCCTGTGTTTCTTGAACAAAAAAATTGCAGCAGCACCACCAACTCCGTGTTGACCGCCACTTTTGTACACATCCCAACTACCAAAATAAAAATGAAATTTGATCAACTAGGGAGATTAATTTGCTTTATTTATTTATTTATTTTTTGAGATGGAGTCTTACTCTGTTGCCCAGGCTGGAGTGCAGTGGCATGATCTTCGCTCCCTGAAACCTCTGCCTCCTGGGTTCAAGCCATTCTCCTGCCTCGGCCTCCCAAGTAGCTGGGATTACAGGCGTGCGCCATCACACCTGGCTAATTTTTTATATTTTTGGTAGAGATGGGGTTTCACCATGTTGACCAGGCTGGTCTCAAACTCCTGACCTCAAGTGATCTGCCCATCTCAGCCTCCCACAGTGCTGGAATTACAGGCATGAGCCACCACGCCCGGCCTTTTTTTTTTTTTTCTTTTTGAGACAGGGTCTCAGTCTCTCGCCCAGACTGGAGTGCATTGTCATGATCATGGCTCACTGTAGCCTCAACCTCCTGGGCTCAAGCAATCCTCCCACCTCAGCCTCCTAAGTAACTGGGACTGCAGGTGTATGCCACCATGCCCTGCTAAGTTTTGTATTTTTAGTAGAGATGGGGTTTCACCATGATGCCCAAACTGGTCTTGAACTCCTGGCCTCAAGTGATCCTCCTGCCTTGGCCTCCCAAAGTACTGGGATTACAGGCATGAGCCACTGTGTCCAGCCTGATTAGTTTTCTATTCTCAAAATAGAAAACAATATTACAAAGTCATCATATTGAAGAAGTAATGCCAAAAATGTGGGAGAAATATAACTTTGGAGCTATGACAGGTAACTTGACTGATACTCTTTTGCATGTAGTGATGTTTGTGATATTTAACAGCTGCTTATAATTTATCATTTGTTGTTATTTGCTTTCTCGAAATTCTGAGTGAATCATTGCATCCATACCTTTAGAAGGCTGCATGAGTCCACACGACTCTGATCTCCTGCCGATTGCCTCTCTGTTCCCTGTCCGGCCTTCACCTCTCCGATCCTCTGTGTAACAAGCTCCCTGCCTTTCAGTCCTTCTGTTCTAAATGCTCAGGTGGACCAGGCAGTGTGGCTCCCGCCTGTAATCCCAGCACTTTGGGAGGCCCAGGCAGCAGGATCACATAAACCCAGGAGTGCAAGACCAGCCTGGGCAACATAGTAAGACCCTGTCTTTACAAAAAAAAAAAATACAAAAATTAGCAGGGTGTGATGGCACATGCCTGTAGCTCCAGTACTTTGGGAGGCTGAGGCAGGACTGCTTGAGGTTGGGAGTTCGGGACCAGCCTGGGCAACAAAGCAAGACCCTGTCTCTACAAAAAATAAAAAAAAATTAGGCCGGCATATCGTGTGCACCTATAGTCCGAGCCACTTGGGAGGCTCAGAAGGGAGGATTGCTTGAGCCCAGGAGTTCAAGGCTGCAGTGAGCCGTGATCACGCCACCGCACTTCAGCTTGGGCGACAGAGTAAGACTTTGTCTTGGGAAAAATAAATAAATAAATTAATTAATTAATTAATACTCAAGTGGGCCGGGCGCGGTGGCTCAAGCCTGTAATCCCAGCACTTTGGGAGGCCGAGACGGGCGGATCACGAGGTCAGGAGATCAAGACCATCCTGGCTAACACGGTGAAACCCCGTCTCTACTAAAAATACAAAAAACTAGCCGGGCGAGGTGGCGGGCGCCTGTAGTCCGAGCTACTCCGGAGGCTGAGGCAGGAGAATGGCGGGAACCCGGGAGGCGGAGCTTGCAGTGAGCTGAGATCCGGCCACTGCACTCCAGCCCGGGCTACAGAGCAAGACTCCGTCTCAAAAAAAAAAAAAAAAAAAATTAATACTCAAGTGGTTTCCATTTCCTGGTTAGACCCCATTACATCCCCCACGAACAAACAGTATGCATGAGAATGGTGAGTAGATGAACAGGGCAGGGTCAGTGGGCCAAGAGGAAGATCACTGATCACACGGAGAACGACCAGTGGTCAAAAACTGCCGACCATGGCCGGGCCTGGTGGCTCATGCCCTTAATCTCAGCACTTCGACAGGCCGACGCGAACCTATCACCTGAGGCCAAGAGTTGGAGGCCAGCCTGGCCAACATAGGGAAACCCCGTCTCTACTAAAAATACAAAAATTGGCCGGGTGCGGTGGCTCAAGCCTGTAATCCCAGCACTTTGGGAGGCCGAGACGGGCGGATCACGAGGTCAGGAGATCGAGACTATCCTGGCTAACACGGTGAAACCCCGTCTCTATTAAGAAATACAAAAAACTAGCCGGGCGAGGTGGTGGGCATCTGTAGTCCCAGCTACTCAGGAGGCTGAGGCCGGAGAATGGCGTGAACCCGGGAGGCGGAGCTTGCAGTGAGCTGAGATCCGGCCACTGCACTCCAGCCTGGGCGACAGAGCGAGACTCCGTCTCAAAAAAAAAAAAAAAAAAAAAAAAAACAAAAATTGGCCGGGCGTGGTGGCATGCGCCTGTAGTCCCAGCTACTCGGGAGGCTGAAGCAGAATTGGTTGAACCTGGGAGATGGAGGTTGCAGCGAGCCAGGATCGCACCACTGCACTCCAGCCTGGGCGATAGAGCGAGACTCCATCTCAAAAAATAAAAACAATAAAAACTGCAGACGCCAACAAGGAAGAGCCACAGGACAATACCCCAGGATGCGGGAAAAGGTTATGCCAGCCTTGGATCCCTTCTGCTTAATGGGTACCCCAGTCACCAAAGGGATAGATGCATTTCACTCGACCTTTATCCAGCCATCGGAGTATAACACAGGGATGTGCCATAGAGAGAGATGGGGACCAATAGGTAGAGGGATGATGGGGAGGAAGACCGAGGCAAGAGGAACAAAACGGGGACTGCAGAGGGTAGGTGGCAGGAGCCTGAGGGTTCCAGAAGAAACTGCTGCACAAGTAACGAGCCAGCAGGGTGAGTGACAGCCAGGAGAGGTGGCCCAAGAAAACAGAGACATCTCCGGGGGCACAGATGCATCTTGAGGGGCCGAGGAAGAGATGGGGAAGGGGTGGCTCTGTGGAGCCCCCGGCATGACTGCCAGTGGTGAAAAGGAATCAAAGACCTCAACAAGGGGATGACTTTTCAAACAAGGAAGCACTGGGCCTTCTCAGGGGCACCAGCAGACTGAGGGCAAATGGCATTCCGTTCATTAAACTCTTAATAAAATGTCGAGGTAAGAACACTTGTCCGGTTTTGGGGGCAATCCCAGAAATACCAGAAAAGGGACTCATCATGTGCAATCTTTTCTTAATTACCTGGAGAAATGTATGGTTACCTAAGACAGAGAAAGGTAGCCAAAGCAAGTGGAGGCCAGGCATAGTGACTCATGCTTGTACTCCCAGCGCTTTGGGAGGCTGAGGCAGGAGGATCGCTTGAGGCTGGAAATTCAGTACCAGCCTAGGCAACAACAAAGCAAGACCCTGTCACTACAAACACAAACAAAAAAAATTTTTGAGATGGAGTTTCACTCTCGTTGCCCAGGCTGGCGTACAATGGCACCATCTCGGCTCACCGCAACCTCCGCCTCCCCGGTTCGAGTGATTCTCTTGCCTCAGCCTCCTGAGTAGCTGGGATTACAGGCATGCGCCACCACGCCTGGCTAATTTTGTAGTTTTAGTAGAGACAGGGTTTCTCCGTGTTGGTCAGGCTGGTCTCGAACTCCTGACCTCGGGTGATCTGCCTGCCTCAGCCTCCCAAAGTGCTAGGATTATAGGCATGAGCCACTACGCCTGGCCACTACAAAAATTTTTTCAAAATTAGGCAGGCATGCAGTGCACACCTGTAGTCCCAGCTACACGGGAGGCTGAGAAGGGAGGACCAATTGAAACTGGGAGGTTGAGACTGGGAGGTCATGATCATGCCACTGCACTCCAACCTGGACAACACAGCAAGACCCTGTTTAATAATAATAATAATAGATAATGCAAGTGAGTATAAGAATGTATTTATTTATTTAGAGATGGAGTCTCGCTCTGTCACCCAGGCTGGAGTGCAGTGGCGCAATCTCAGCTCACTGCAAGCTCTGCCTTCCAGGTTCACGTCCTTCTCCTGCCTCAGCCTCCCGAGTAGCTGGGACTACAGGTGCCCACCACCACGCCCAGCTAATTTTTTGTATTTTTAGTAGAGACGGGGTTTCACCATGGTCTCAGTCTCCTGACCTCATGATCTGCCTGCCTCAGCCTCCCAAAGTGCCGGGATTACAGGCGTGAGCCACCGCTCCCAGCCCTAAGAATTTATTTTATCCCAGCACTTTGGGAGGCCAAGGCAGGCAGATCACGAAGTCAGAAGATCGAGACTATCCTGGCTAACACGGTGAAATCCCATCTCTACTAAAAAAATACAAAAAATTAGCCGGGCTTGGTGGCGGGCGCCTGTAGTCCCAGCTACACGGGAGGCTGAGGCAGGAGAATGGTGTGAACCCAGGAGGCAGAGCTTGCAGTGAGTGGAGATCGCGCCACTGCACTCCAGCCTGGGCGACACAGCGAGACTCCATCTCAAAAAAAAAAAAAAAAAAAGAAAAGAATTTAAGACAGCAAGCTCTAGGGTTGAAGCCAGTCTCCACCTAGCCCTGGGCCCAAAGCTATAAGTATGGCTACTTATAAGTAACATCTTTACTCAGGACACCACCCTTCAAGGGCCCAGACCCACACCACCAAGGAGGAGCGTCCACACCAGCAGCTGGGGAGAGGATGGTCCCCTACATGATGGAATGTCCACTCTGAAGAACCGTTATAGTGATAATCATGAAATCCATGCCTGAGATCTAATATCAAGTGAAAAGAACAGAATTCAACAACATTCATTCTATGGGGAGTATGCAACTCTGAAAATATATGCCTTTCATAATTAAATCAAATCCTATCTCATGTTCCTGTGCAAACAAGCACTGAATGGAACACAAAAGAAATGTTACAGTCAATGATTGTTGAAGTTTTCCTTTCAATTTCCTGTTCATGTTGTTTGGCAATAAGTAATACAGAAAACTGACAACAAAAAGCAAAAGAGAAAGAAGGGATACAGCGTATAGCTTAGATTGCTTTCCTTAAAAAATTAAATAGTAATAATAATAAGCATAGGCCAGGTGTGGTGGCTCACGCCTGTAATCCCAGCACTTTGGGAGGC
Source organism: Theropithecus gelada (assembly GCF_003255815.1). Taxonomy (NCBI): domain Eukaryota; kingdom Metazoa; phylum Chordata; class Mammalia; order Primates; family Cercopithecidae; genus Theropithecus; species Theropithecus gelada. The sequence goes on along the minus strand of NC_037684.1, from coordinate 50,640,744 downwards.
CAAGGTGGGCAGATCACCTGAGGTTGGGAGTTCGAGACCAGCCTGACCAACATGGGGACACCCTGTCTGCACTAAAAATACAAAATTAGCTGGGCATGGTGATGCAGGCCTGTAATCCCAGCTACTTGGGAGACTGAGGCAAGAGAATCACTTGAACCCAGGAGGCGGAGGTTGCAGTGAGCTGAGATCGCGCCATTGCACTCCAGCCTGGACAATAAGAGCGAAACTCCATCTCAAAAAAAAAAAAAAAAAAAAAAAAAAGCATAATGCAAGCTGGGCGCGGTGGCTCATGCCTGCAATCCCAGCACTTTGGGAGGCCGGGGCGGGTGGATCACCTGAGGTCAGGAGTTTGAAACCAGCCTGGCCAACATGGTGAAACCCATCTCTACTAAAAATACAAAAATTAGCCGGGCATGGTGGCATGTGCCTGTAATCCCAGCTATTCAGGAGGCTGAGGCAGGAGAATTGCTTGAACCCAGGAGGCAGAGGTTGCAGTGAGCTGAGATTGAGCCACTGCACTCCAGCCTGGGCAACGGAGTGAGACTCCATCTCAAAAACAAAATAAAACAAAACAAAACAAACAAAAGAAGCAGCATAATACAAAGGCCTAGCAGTTAAAGCGTTAACCCCCAGCTACCAGGAAGGCTCTGTTATCCAATGACTCATCACCCCAGCCGAGGTCAGCCACACCTTGGGTCTCTGATGCTGGAGGCAACATGATGCCAACATTGGCGAGAAATCCACCTCCGCCTCCCCACCCCTCGATGCCGGCCTCTGAGTGCACTTGCAGCTGTTCCACGACCGGTGCCTCCACGGTGTCTACGCCACCGGCTCACCTCCCAGCAATAACCCGACAGCCCGACACCTCTGTAGACCCTGTGACTACAGAGCTGAAGTCCCCTGTTATTAGTGGGTTTTGCAGACAACCCTCCAAATCCCTCTGGGTTGAGTTAGTCAAGTCCTTAACAAGCTAGAAGATGACAGGGGTTGGATGTAACCCACTTCCAAGTGGCTTGGGTTACACGGACATTATTCCCCTGCTGGGATCTGATTTGGGATGGAAACAGGAGCCATAGTTTACGGGAAGGCTGTGAAAGGAAGCCCCGGCCCCAGGATGAGGATCAGGTTGATCTGCCGCACAAGGCCCGGGGGCGGCCCACCCGCCTGCTCTGCCCAGCCCTTCCTGGTAACCACACGCACCCGGGGCCCATCTCAAACCTGGCAGGCAACGCTGCTGCTCCCATCTCAGCCGCTGCCCCAACACGCCTGGCCTGGCCAGGACAGGTGCCCAGGCATGGCATTCAGGGACGTCCTCGGCTTCCGGGGCCCAACCCCTGGTTCCCAGGTGCAGCACTGGGAAAAGCAGAGGGCCCCGGCCATGGCATAGGCCTCATCACAGGTCCTTTCCGCAGCCTGGGAGGAGCCAGACCTCTTTAGGAGCCAGACAGAGAGCAATGCACCCACCTGGGCAGAGACTGAAGCCACATCCCCATTGAGAAAAGATGGCACTCCTGCCTGGACCCCTTCTCTGAAACCCCAGGCCAGGGTGGGGTAGGAGTCAGCGAGAGAGTCCAGTGCTCCAGAGCGTTTCTGGCCCTCTGTGCCCCCTAACCCAGCACTTCTGAGGACCCACACACGCAGAGAAGAGTGGCCATCCAGGGTTCCTCTCACCCCGACACAAAGGCCACTGAAGGCCCGGGGCCAACGCTGCTCTGAGGATGACAAGCGACTTGGGTTCCTGCCAGAGACAGCAGGCAGCCTGGGTCTAAGGGCCGCCCAGTGACTTGAAGCTGGGATCATCTTACATTCCCTGCGCCACTCCTGTTTCCTGTCCTGGAGGTTTTCAGGCTGCCAACAGTCAGGCTTTGGAGAACCAGGTCAGATTAGGCTGAGAACAAAGCTCAGCTGTCACAGAGCTGCGGAGAGGCCATTGGTAAGCAGTGCCTGGGAGCCGCCCTCCCCTGCCAGCAACAGCTCAATGACTCCCTTCCCCGGGGCTGCGAATGGACCTGCACCCGGGGTGGGGTCAGGGAGATAGGCAGAGAGAAACTGGGCTGGGAGTAGAGAGTGCCATGCTCTACTCTGGAGACCCACGGCCAGGCCACCCTGCAGAGCTGGTGCCCAGAGCCTCCAGGGTGCAGCAGAGGAGGCAAACAGAGCCTGACACTCAGCAGCGCCCGGCAGATGCTTCTGGAATGAATGACCAAATCCACATGGAGAGTTGAAATGGCCTAGGAACCTCAGGGAGACAAGCAGCTCACAGCTCAGCAGGGCCGCTCCAGTAGAGCAGGCCAATGCCAGGCCTCCTGGCAAAATTCCCGGGACACGGGCACAACTGTTGCATCAGGAAAGGGGCAGAGGTGACCAGCCCATCAGCCATGGGGGCACTTCACTGTCCCCACAGAAGCTCGTCACCCACAGGCCTGGGTGCCACACGATCCCCATGCCTGGCATCACGATGGCTCCCCACCAGGGCCCTGCACCCACTGTGACTGACTCCCTTTGGTCAGCGATTCCAGATCACCATGACCTGGCAGTTGCCGTCAGGCCTGCCTGGCTAAGGGCTCTCCTGGAGACTGAGCCACTTCACACAGTGAAGTGAGCCACTGGGCCACAGAGCTGTGTGCCGTGTACAAGCCCCGAGGGCTTCACCCAGGCATTGGCACCCACTGATCCCCATAAATCCCTGGCAACCGCCTAGAGCTGGGACGTTTCCAAGGTAATGGCTCCAACAAACAGAGGCGCAGGAACCCAGCGTGTCACCTCCCTCCTCACCCCAAAGGTTCACACCCCTAGGGGCCTGGAGCCTCTCTCTGGAGCCCCTCCTACCCTAAAGCCAGTGGGATCTGCCCGGGAACTGCCATCATCACCCCCAGGCCGGGCCTGCACTGATGTGTACTGAACTTTCCTTATCAGGTCCATCTTAGGCAAACTTCGGAGCCCATGCAAGGCTGCCTGTGGACAAACACTGGGGCGGAAACCTCTAGGTCCCAGTCCCATGGGACTGTCAGGGCTGCCTGGGATGGGGGGCAGGAGAGTGTCAGAGGAGGGCAGCCCAAGGACCGGGTAGGGGGTGGGCAGTGTCCCCTTCCATGGGTCCTCAAGTGAGATGTCCTCTGCAAACACGCACCTGGGACCTCCGAGCAGAGGGTTGGCTCCCATGTCACCTGGACCTGGACTCCAGACCACTGCCCCGAAGTGGCAATCCTGGGTCCCCCTGTGCCTGTCCTGGCTTGAGTTGGTCCCACTTGTGGGGGGCGGTTCCAGAAAGAAGGTGGACTGTCGCAAACTCAATGCCCTGCTGCCAGGTGCCTCGCCCTCAGCTATCAGAACCCCTCTGGGCAGGCCGGGGAGATCTGACGGGCAAGTGCCTGCGGTTGGCGTGAGCGGGCAGGGCAGGTGGCCCCTGCCTGGGCATGCCTTCCTATCTTTGCAACAGACTAGGGAGAGGGCTGGCCCCAGGACTTAGGCTCAGCCAGCTGTCTCACAACTGGGGGGCCTCGGCGGAGGACACAAGTCAGACAGAGCCACAGACTAACTATAAGAGGTGGCTTTTTCTCTCCAGCCCAGGTCCCCTGAATGTGCCAGGGCAAACAAGCGTGGACGTGAGGAGGCAAGAGGCAGCAAGGACAGGCACGGAGACGGGGTTGGGGGAGAAGAGGAAGAAACCCTGGGCTTGTGCCCTTCCCACGGTTGCCTGGCACCAGGTTAGTGCCTGGCAAAGTGTTCTCTGGGGAAGTGTTCTCTGAGGGTGCAATTCCTTGCCCTTCCCGTAAGTCAGCTCCTGGGGCACTGGGTGGGTGTCCACCATGGCGAGCCAGCGTACTGAATCACAACAGAAGCTGCTTCCTCTGCGGGTGCAGCCTCCCTCCCTGCTCAGGACTCAGAAGTCATGACAGCATAGAGCTTTTGAATCATGGCTGGTGCCCCTTCAGGAATCTCCTGAAAGCCACAGAGAAACTCCAGAGTGGCCGGGCACGGTGGTTCCTGCCTGTAATCCCAGCACTTTGGGAGGCTGAGGCAGGTGGATCACCTGAGGTCAGGAGTTCTAGATCAGCCTGGCCAGTATGGTGAAACCCCGTCTCTACTAAAAAATACAAAAATTAGCTGGGCACGGTGGCACGCATCTGTAATCCCAGCTACTCAGGAGGCTGAGGCATGAGAATTGCTTGAACCCGGGAGGCAAAGGTTGCAGTGAGCCGAGATTGCACCACTGCATTCCAGCCTGGGCAACAGAGTGAGACTCCATCTCAAAAAATAAAAAATAAAAAAAGAATCCCCAGAGTCATTCCCAAGTGCCAGTGGGGGTGCCATGCAACCTCAGTTCCGATTCTGTGGCTCATGGGCCCTGGGTAAGTCCTCCTGCCACTGCCACACACAGAGTTTCCAGGGGAGCCTGGGAATAACAGCAAGTTCCATGTGACCTAGTATGCAAAGGGAGTCCCAAAACTCAGAACCCAGAGAACCGGGGGGTACAGTGCAGCTGGCTCCAGTGCTGATGGGCTGGGGGAGAGACCCTGCACCATACTCTGACTGCAGTAAGGGAAGATCATGGAGGCTCCTGGAACATCCTAGCAATGGCGTAACCCCAGCCTTCTCCATCCTCCTGCTGTCAATGACAATCACGATCACGACAGCAGCTAACAGGTCACAGAGCAGGCATTTCTCAGCTTTTTCAAATATGAACTCGTTTAACCTTTACAACAACATAGCACTGTCCCATTTAACAAATGAGGCAGGCTGGGCGTGGTGGCTCACGCCTGTAATCCCAACACTTTGGGAGGCCAAGGCAGGCAGATCACGAGGTCAGGAGTTCAAGATCAGCCTGACCAACATGGTGAAACCCCATCTCTAGTAAAAATACAAAAATTAGCTGGGCGTGGTGGCGTACTCCTATAATCCCAGCCACTCGGGAGGCTGAGGCAGGAGAATCACTTAAACCTGGGAGGCAGAGGTTGCAGTAAGCTGAGATCATGCCATTGCACTTCAGCCTGGGCAACAGAGTGAGACTCTGTCTCAAAAAAAAAAAAAAGAAAAGAAAAGAAAAACACACACACACACAAACAAATGAGGCAAATGAGATGCATGAGGTGAGAACCTTGTGCCACAGGGAGAGGCGCAGCCCGGTAAGATTTAATCCCAAGGGGTTGGCGGCTCTGAGTCCCCAAGTGTAACCACTGGACCACACTGCCTGTAGACTACCACTATCTCCAACTCACTAGAAGGCCAGGTGAGGCACATCAGGAAAGCCTGGAGCAGCAGTGGAGCTGCTAGAGAGAGCCTGTTCCCAGTGTCCCCCTAGATCCCGCAGCTGCCCCGTGTGGGCCCTTGCTGCCTTCCCCATTGGACAAGACCTTCTTACAGATGGGGTCTCATGACGTCGCCCAGGCTGGAGTGCGGTGTCTGTTTCCGGGTGCTGTCATAGTGCTGCAGCCTCGAACTCCTGGGCTCAAGCAATCCTCCTGTCTCAGTCTCCTGAGTAGCTGGGACTACAGGTGTACCTGGCCAAGTCCCTTCTTATTCTCCACTACTCAAGACTTCTTCCTCAAGGCCCAGCTCAATCTCACCTCTCCCGAAAACCTCTGGGGCATTCCTGTAGTATTTGGAGGATGAACTGCTCAGGAGGGAAGGGTGTTAATGAGCTGGTGTCTCACCCTCATCCTGACTCCCGGTGAGAATGTAAGTTCTCTGCAAGCAACGACTACATCTCATTATCATTCTGTACCCACTCAGACCTGGCCGTGTGTGCCCAACACATAAAGTGTGTTCGATGACTGTGTACAGACGCACGGTACTTGAGATTGCCCCAACACATCCTTCTAAAATATTTTTCCTTTTCAGAGGCTCGTGAGTGTTCAAACCAGCTCTACCAGGAACAACATTATGGTCATTCAGTTTATTCTGAAGCCCATATACAGGTCCAGAAGTAATAATCCCGCTCAATCTAGATGAAAAAATAAAAACCTTCCTGTTGTCCTTGGATTGTCAGAGCCTAGGAAGATTTTCAACATCTTTTGCTGCTTTCCTTAATTTCATGGTGTTGACGGCTGTTGAGGAGTCAGCCTGACTCCTGCAAGCGCCCCTACCTGGAACAGGGCTGCTACCAAGAGAGCTCCAGGACACTCAGAATGAGGGCAAGAGGCCACCTTCACCATCAGCCCCCACCAGTCTGACCCCATACGACTGCAACACAGTGACCCAGCACACCTTGGGCCACTGCCAAGCAGGGAGCAAACCAGAAATGGTCTGAGTCCTCCCTTCCCCCATCCTCAGAGGGGCCCGCCCCTTTAGGTAAACACAAGGAGCCACCCAGGCTGCTTTACAAGAGCTGGTTCCTGCTCCCCCCACAAACTCTACTTCCACCTACTGCAAAAGGGTTCTGTCCTTTTTTTTAAAAAAGAAACCCAGTGAGGGGTGGCGTAGGTGTGGAACAGAGGAGAAAGGGACAAGTGATGGTCTCCCCGTCTCCAAATAAGCCGCAGGTGCAGAGACTCCAAGCCTGCTTCAGGGTCCTTCCGGCATCTGTGCAGGAGGAGGGTCTCCGCAGAAAAAGCCCAGGACCCACGACCTGGGAGGACCCTGGTCACCCCCACTGTCTGGACCCACCAGTGGGAGATGAAGTGTAAGAAACCAAGGACAAAGGGCCCTCGCTAGGCGGGCTAGAGATCCCCAGGAAAGGGCCGTGCACCGCGCGATCCCCACAACCATCTCAAGTATTTGGAGCATGTTAGGGAGGAAGCCCCAGTGCCAAAACCAAGCATGTGCCACCTGGAAGCCCGCTCCCGCCCACCAGCACACCAACCCACCCACGCTCCTGACAGAGCTGTGCCTGGGGTGTGGAGAGGGCCATGTTGTTTGCAACAACCGGGTGAAAGTTGAAATTCTAAGCTACTGACCCAGAAGGGAATTTTCGGGGAAGTTCTTCGTAATCCTCTTTGAGACAAGGTATTCTTTATCACTCATTTGGTTCCTAAATATGGAAAGCCAGAGGAAACCGACAATGGCCCAAAGGCAGGGGGATGGCCGCGATGACTCCTTCACCTCCAACTAAGGCCCATGATTCTGTCCTTCATGGGTCCTTGGCAGACAACTTTCTATTCGAATGAATTAAAGGAGGAACATTAAACAGAGGGTTTCTAGAGTTAGAAGAGGAGACGCTGTTTATAATTTGAGGACTGAGGAGGACAAAGGATCCTGCCTGCCTCGGTCCTTTGGAGAAAACCACAAAGGAAAAAAAAAAAAGGAAAGGAGGCCGGGCGCGGTGGCTCAAGCCTGTAATCCCAGCACTTTGGGAGGCCGAGACGGGTGGATCACGAGGTCAGGAGATCGAGACCATCCTGGCTAACCTGGTGAAACCCCGTCTCTACTAAAAAATACAAAAAAACTAGCCGGGCGAGGTGGCGGGCGCCTGTAGTCCCAGCTACTCGGGAGGCTGAGGCAGGAGAATGGCGTAAACCCAGGAGGCGGAGCTTGCAGTGAGCTGAGATCCGGCCACTGCACTCCAGCCTGGGCGACAGAGTGAGACTCCGTCTCAAAAAAAAAAAAGGAAAGGAAAAGACAAAGAATGAAGATCTGAATTTCCCTTAACCTGCCCATGCGGCCTCGGTGTGCCCATCTGTGAAATGGAACTTCAGAGTGCCAGAGCGGGAGCCTCTTATGAAGGCTCCTGAACCGGCTCATGGTGAGGCCCAAGTCAGGCCCCCTCCGCCTGCTTAAGGCGGGCCCTGCTAGGGTGGAGTGCGGATGTCAGCCGCGGGCGTCCTGAGCGCAAAACACGAACCCGAGTCGCCAAGTTTGGGCGCTGCTGGACAGTCCCATCTGGAGGCCGTCCCGTGCCCCAAGGATGCTGCGGCCTGGATCACCAGCCCTGGAGGCTGAACCCAAGAACACCCCTCCACCCAGCCCTCACCCCGTCCACCCACACAGACGCACCAGGGACCCAAAGCACCCGGCCGACCTGGAAAGTCAGGGATTCCTGCGAGGGTACAAGGGGCGAGGGGGAGGGAGCGTCCCACAGGGCAGCCCCTCAGACACTCGAGCGAGGGCTGGAGACAGCGCAGGGGACGTTCGGCTCAGGTCAAAAGTGGCCCGACAGCGGCCCTGTCCTGGGAGAAATTCGACCTGCGGTGTGCCCGCCGCGGGGACTCGCTCAGCTCCGCGGGCGCCTCGCCACTCCCGGCCGCAGGCGCTCAGGTGAGCAGGGCTGGTCCCGGGACACCGACCCCTTCCCACCCCGGGCGCGAAGCCCACCTGAGTAAGACTTCTTCATGGTGCCGCCGTGGCCGCCGCTCCCAGGAAAGTGTGACGGCGAGGCCGCGGGGCGCGGGCTCCCAGGGCGCTAATCCCGGGCCGGGAGTAGGAAGGAGGGAGGAGGGGGCGGCCCGCCGTCTGGTGTGCACGGACCCGGCCCCGCCCCAGCCCCGCCCCATCCCCGCCCCTCCTCGGAGATGCGCATAAAACCCCGGCCCAACTGGCTGTGGTCCCGCCTCTACACCGCCCCTGCCCCGCCCCTTGAAGGTGCGCGCCGAGCCCCGCCCCCGCCCACCCCTGCGCGGCGCTGCACCTGGCGGAGCGGGGCTGGGTGGCGCCGGGCCTGGGAGGGGGCGCCCCCGCGCGGCAGCGCAGATCAGGCCAAGCTGGGGGTGGGGGCCGCCCGCGTGGCCCCCCGCGCCCTCAGCTCTGCACCCCCCGCTCCCCGCGCTGGCGCCAATGGCTGGTTCCGGGAGTCGCCGCACTTCCCAGTCCCGAGTCCGGGCGGGGCGGGCCGGGCCAGGTGGAAGCGGGAGGAGGTGCGGGCGCTCCGGGCGGCCCCGCCGGGCGAGGCGGCGGCGCCGGGCACAGCCGGGGGTCGGAGCCGGGGTGCCGGCTTAATGGGCCAGGGTAGGGCGGGACAGGACCGGACACCTGTCCTGCTACTTTTCTGGTAATCAACAGAGAAGAGTGCGTTGATCGAGTTGGAGCCTTAGTTTCCTCACCCGAAAATGGGCGCGTTGGACAGATGATCATTCGTTCTCCCTGCGCTGGGCACCGTGCGCAGCTGGGTGTATCGGTGCAGCGGGGCAGACACAGAGAACCGCCCTTTACAACTCGGGTAACGCACGCGGTGGTGAGAGCGTGCACAACCTGCACGGGAGGAGTCTCTCTACTTGGAGATCCTTAAAGTCTCCACGAGAAAGCGGTGTTTCCAACGTACAGAGAAAGAAATGACTAATTCTGACTGGAGGGTGGTGTCAGAGTTTTATTGAGGAGAAATCAAAACAGGGCTTTAAGGAATGAGCAGGAATTAGCCAGGCAGCCAAGGTGATGGAAGGCAGCTGTTCCCGAAAGAGGGAAGGGCGTGGCGGGGCTTGGGAGGCCTGAGGTATCACAGCGAGTGTGGAGAGCCAGAGGCAGGGCCGGGCCCTTGCACAGCTGCCAATGGAGGCCCTGGAGGACGAGAGGAAGGCGGGAGGCCAATCGGGAAGCACTCGCTAGTTCTGGGTAGGGGCGCAGCACTGCCTTCTGCAGCCGTCCCAAAAATGCACAGGAGGCTGAAAGTGTCATTAATAGCACCGAAAAATCCTCCTCCCCTTCCCCTCTCCTTTATTCTCCTTGGGGGTCCAAGAAGCATTTTCATTTCCTGCCTGAGTGTGGGAAACTTATATGCATGAGAACGGAGGCCTATGTGGCACCATGGGTTCGTTCCGGCCCACCTGCTTCCTTTCTTGAGTAATCTGTCCAGTCACAGCCCTGCAGAGGGAGCAGCCCGGCCAGAGGAGCTTCCCCTCACCCCAGGTAGAGTTGATTGGACCGGAGTGGCCACTGGACTCCAACTGAGTCCACCCCTTTCCTTATCTGGGGGTTAGAGGCTCAGGAGGCCTGGGGAGGGAGGTGCTGTAAGGGAGGGGAGCAGGGAGTGTGGACGAATTGTGAACAGAGTCCTGGATTCTGGGATGTCCACACCCTAACCGCAACCCCCACCCACACGCCCACTCACCACTTATACCAGCACCAGCAGATTCCGGCTTAGGCTGTGTCCTGACTTGGCCAGCAAGCGCCATGATGACACTGCCCTGAGCCTAATGCCTGGGATTCCCAAAGTCAAGCGGGGTCTCAAGAATCTGGGTTATGGGTGAATTGCGGGCTTTGTCCATTTGACTCAGCGCAAGTCAGAGGTGCCCTGGCACACAGCCACCCTGAGGATGCCAGCCTTGGCTGTTCCCTGGCTTTGGGTGGGCGGGTTCCTCTGAAGATGCTCACGCTTCTGCCTGGGGTCACAATTCACAGGAACCTGGGCACCCAGGACCCAAGGACACCTGCGTGGAGTGATGTTGGACACGTCACATGGGTGCCTCCTGTGAGATGGTTCCTGAATATCTGAATCTTCCTTCTGATTCCAAGAAATCAGAAAGAAGGACAAGAGAGAGGGAGGGAAGGCTGGGAGTGAGGGTTCTGCACATTTTTGAGATTCATGAAGCTTAATCTGTCATGAAATTAGAGTTTAAATAAAAGAAAAATTAAAGAGATGCATGAAGCTTAATTGTTTAAGCATCAAATTTTGTTTTTATTTATTTTTTCTTTTATTTTTTAGTTTTTGAGAGGGAGTTTTGCTGTCGTCGCCCAGGCTGGAGTGCAATGGTGTGATCTCAGCTCACCGCAACCTCCGCCTCCCGGGTTCAAGCGATTCTCCTGCCTCAGCCTCCTGAGTAGTTGAGATTACAGGTGCCCGCCACCATACCTGTCTATATATATATATATATATATATATATTTTGTAATTTTTTTCTTTTTTAGTAGAGATAGGGTTTCATCAGGTTGGCCAGGCTGGTCTCAAACTCCTAACCTCAGGTGATCTGCCCACCTCAGTCTCCCAAAGTGCTGGGATTACAGGTGTGAGCCATCGCACCTGGTTTATTTATTTATTTATTTATTTATGAGACTCTGTCACCCAGGCTGGAGTGCAGTGGCATGATCTCAGCTCACTGCAACCTCCACCTCCTGGATTCAAGCGATTCTTCTGCCTCAGCCTCCCAAGTAGGTGGGATTACAGGCACACGCCACCATGACCGGTTAATTTTTGTATTTTTAGTAGAGACAGGGTTTTGCTATGTTGTTCAGCTTGGTCTCCAACTCCTGACCTCAGGTGATCCACCTGCCTAGGCCTCCCAAAGTACTGGGATTATAAGTATGAGCTGCTGCGCCTGGGCCTTTTTTTTTTTTTTTTTAAATTTAATTTTTATTTTTTTGAGGAGTTTTGCTCTTGTCACTCAGATTGGAGTTTAATGGCATGATCTCGGCTCACTGCAACCTCTGCCTCCTGCATTCAAGCGATTCTCCTGCCTCAGCCTCCCAAGTAGCTGGGATTACAGGTGCCTGCCACCAGGCCTGACTAATTTTTGTATTTTTAGTAGAGATGGGGTTTCACCACCTTAGCCAGGCTGGTCTCAAACTCCTAACCTCAAGTGATCCACCTGCCTTGACCTCCCAAAGTGCTGGGATTACAGGCGTGAGCCACTGCCCCTGGCCTAAGCATCAAGTTTTAATTGTTTTTCACAGACAACTCTCTAAAACATACAACACAATCCCTTGCCTTGGTGAGAAGAGCATAGCAAACATATGACTCCTTCCCTCCCAGTTCAGGACCGTCACGATGGCACCTTGAATGGTTATCAATGCACATACAGCCATCTTACTCTTCGCTAAATGTCCCCAGGCTACTGTGCTATCCAATTTTTTAAAACTGTTTTTCAAACACTCAGTTCCTCCTCCTTCTCCTCCTCCTCCTCCTCCTCATCCTCCTCCTCCTAACTGGGTGCTTATGACCAGTTGTGTAATTTCCCCAATTCTCAGTGTTCACTCCTATGAAAGGGGAGGGCAGTACCCCCCCAACTCGCATAGCTGGTATGATGATTAGAAAGCTAATGGGTCTGAAGTGCCTCACTGTGCTCTGGTCACTAAAATCTGAAACACATGGCATTGGCTTTAGGAGCAGGCAGTGGGCAGAAGCCTGGAGGAAGTTGGCAAGGGCTTGCAGGAAAGTAAAGAAGATGATCCGGGTCCAATAGTGCATGTTCCCGCTACTCAGGGAGTTGAGGCAGGAGGATGACTTGAGCCCAGGAAGTCAAGATCACCCTGGGCAACATAGTGAGATCACATCTCTTAAAAAAAAAAAAAAAAAGAAAGAGGCCGGGTGGGGCGGCTCACGCCTGTAATCCCAGCACTTTGGGAGGCAGAGGTGGGTGGATCACCTTAGGTCAGGAGTTTAAGACCAGTCTAGCCAACACGGTAAAACCCCATCTCTACTAAAAATATAGAAATTAGCCGGGTATGGTGGGGTGTGCCGGTAATCCCAGCTACTCAGGAGGCTGAGGCAGGAGAATTGCTTGAACCCGGGAAGCAGAAGTTGCAGTGAGCCAAGACTGAGTCACTGCACTCTAGCCTGGGCGACAGAGTGAGACTCCATAAAAAAATAAATAAATAAATAAATAAATAAATAAATAAATAAATAAAAGAAAAGGAAAGAGAGAAAGAAAGAGGAGAGAGAAAGAAAGAAAGAAAGAAAGAAAGAAAGAAAGAAAGAAAGAAAGAAAGAAAGAAAGAAAGAAAGAAAGAAAGAAAGAAAGAAAGAAAGAGAAAGAAAGAAAGAAAGAAAGAAAGAGAAAGAAAGAAAGAAAGAAAGAAAAGAAAGAGAAAGAAAGAAAGAAAGAAAGAGAAAGGAAGGAAGGAAGGGAAAGAAGGAAGGAAAGAAAGAAAAGAAGAAAGAGAAAGAAGGAAGGAAAGGAAAGAAAGAAAAAGAAAGAAAAGCCGGGTGCGGTGGCTCAAGCCTGTAATCCCAGCACTTTGGGAGGCCGAGATGGGCGGATCACGAGGTCAGGAGATAGAGACCATCCTGGCTAACACGGTGAAACCCCGTCTCTACTAAAAATACAAAAAACTAGCCAGGCGAGGTGGCAGGCGCCTGTAGTCCCAGCTACTCGGGAGGCTGAGGCAGGAGAATGGCGTGAACCCGGGAGGCGGAGCTTGCAGTGAGCTGAGATCCGGCCACTGTACTCCAGCCTGGGCGGCAGAGCAAGACTCCGTCTCAAAAAAAAAAAAAAAAAAGAAAAAGAAAGAAAAGAAAGAAAGAAAGAGAAAGAAAAGAAAAGAAGAAAAGAGAAGAAAGAAAGAGAAGGAAGGAAAGGAGGGAGGGAGGGAAAGGAGGGAAGGAAGGGAAGGAAAGGAAGGAAGGGAAGGAAAGGAAGGAAAAGAAAAATGCAAGCCAGGCACAGTAGCCCAAGCCTGTGATCCCAGCACTTTGGGAAGCTGAGATGGGTGGATTGCTTGAACTCAGGAGTTCGAAACCAGCCCGGCCAACGTGATGAAACCCTGTCTCTACTAAAAATAAAAAAATTAGCCCGATGTGCACCTGTAATCTCAGCTACTCAGGAGGCTGAGGCAGAGAATTGCTTCACCCTGCGAGACGGAGGCTGCAGTGAGCCAAGATCACTGCCACTGCACTCCAGCCTGGGCGACAGAGCGAGACTCCATCTCAAAAAAAAAAAGAAAAAGAAAGAAAAAGAAAAAAGAAAATGCTATTGGCTATTGGAGCAAAGGAACCCTTTCTCATGTGGTGGCAGAAGGTTTAATAAAACTGTTGCCTGCCATAGCATAGAAAGTAGACACTGAGTACACCTAGCTGGCTTGTTGCTGTAGCTGATGAGTTTTCCAGGCAGGTCTTGAAGGTGCTCCTGGCTCCTTCTGCCTATAATAAAATGGAAAAGGAGAGAGGAACTAGGAGCAAACAATTTCATTTTCCAGTGAAGCTGGGAGGAAACGTAAAGGCCGGAACAGGGTTTTCAGCCAGTAAGTGATTCTCAAAGTGAGAAAGGGCCTCAGGACAAAGCAGATCCTTTATTAAGACCTCAGGGAAAAAAAGGAAAAGTGCCTCACAAACCCTTTCAGACAAAGGCATCCTGAGGACCTTAGCGGCATTCCTTGCAGAGTTGCTCTGTTGAAGAGCAGGTCTTCTCAAATCACAAGGTTCTTTTCTCACTTGAAGCCCAAGGTGGAGAAGGGCCTATCTCAGAAAGTGTTGTGGTGCTAAGGGAAAGAAGCCAGCGTGAAAAGGCTGCATACTGTATGATTCCAACCATACCACATTCTGGAAACGGCAAAGCTCTGAAAACAGTAATCAGGGGCTGGTGCAGGGGGAAAGAGGAAGGAATGGATGGCGTGCAAGGGATTTGTGGGGCAGTGAAATTATTCTATATGATGCTGTAATGGTGGATGCCTGACATTATTCACTGGGCAAGACCCATCTCGTGTAAAACGCAGAGTAAAACTGACTGTAAACAGTGGATCTTAGCTAATGGTAATGTATTCATATTGGCTCATTGATTGTAACAAATGTACCACATTAATGCAAGATGTTAGTCAGCAGGAAAATTTGGGGGAGTTGGAGCAGGGAGAGGAAGTTTTCAGAAATTCTCTGTACTCTCCAGGTAACTTTTTTGTTAACATAAAACTGCTTCAAAAGAAAACATCTATTCCTTTTTTTTTTTTAAGTTTTGTGAGGGAGGTTTTTTGTCTAATGGAATGAATTTTATTTTTATTTATATATTTTGTTTTTTTGAGACAGAGTTTCACTCCTATTGCCCAGGCTGGAGTGCAATGGCGTCATCTCCACTGACCTCAACCTCCTCCTCCCAGGTTCAAGTGATTCTCCTGTCTCAGCCTCCTGAGTAGTTGGGACTACAGGCATGCGCCACCACACCCAGCTAATTTTGTATTTTTAGTAGAGACAGGGTTTCTCCATGTTGGCCAGGCTGGTCTCGACCTCCTGACCTCAGGTGATCCGCCCACCTTGGTCTCCCAAAGTGTTGGGATTATAGGTGTGAGCCACCGCGCCAGGCTGGAATGAATTTTAGATTAGTACCCAGGAAGCTCCCAAATTGGGTGTTTTGTTTTGTTTTGTTTTATTTTGTTTTTGAGACAGATTCTTACTCTGTCGCCCAGGCTGGAGTTCAGTGGTGTGATCTCAGCTCACTGTGACGTCCGCCTCCCAGGTTCAAGTGATTCTCCCGCCTCAACCTCCTGAGTAGCTGGGATTACAGGCGCCGGCCACCACACCCAGCTAATTTTTGTATTTTGTATTTTTAGTAGATGTCTCTACTAAACCCTGTCGGGTTTCGCCATGCTGGCCAGGCTGGTCTGGAACTCCCAGCCTCAAGTGATCCTCTAGCCTCGGCCTCCCAAAGTGCGGGGATTACAGGCGTGAGCCACTGCACCCAGCCAAGTTTTTAAAGGAATTAGGTTCTTGCACTAATGGGATGAAGACAGGGTAAAACGAAAGAGGCTTTTAGAGCCTCAACTTTTAAAGGAAATAAATGGGCTGAGAGGGCTACTCAGTTGCAAACTCAGTTTTTTAAGAAAAGGGAAGAATAACTCAGGAAGGAGCCATAGGCACGGAGAACACCCCTGGGCTTGAAGACCCCCCACCCAGGAGCCTCCTCCGCACCAGACCTTGGTTTAGGCTTGAAGACCCCTCACGTCCAGGAGTCTCCTCCGTACCAGGCCATGGTTTACACAGCTGGATCCTGGGCCTCCAGTCCAAGCCCAAAACCACAGTGGATGAGGCTTCAGGAGTCTTGGGATGGGGCAGGTGGACTTCACACGTGGGAGGGATGTGAGCTGTGGCCTGAGGATGGGCCGTGGCAGTGCAGGTTTTTCAGAACAGCCACAGCAAGATCTCCCATTCCACCCACTTCTCCACCATGTGACCTTGAAACTCCTCCCAGGGGGAGGAACTGTCCAACTGTAACTGACAGAAGAGGCAGAAGTGCCTGCCAAGGATGGAGGGTCTGGTCTGGGGACCAGCTGAAGTCCCATCAGGCTCATACTGCTGGCACCAGGGCTGGTAAGACTCAAAGATCAGGACTGTTGACCAGGGCGCCTACTTGAGGCTTCCCCATGGTAGATTGCTTCTGAGATGACTGTGCTGATCCTTGCCTCCCTCTGTAACTCCTTCCTAAGCAACAGAATACCTCCATGCTGAGGGGCTGTCACTTTCAGTCAGGTTGCAAGAGATTCTCATCTCTGTCTTTCCAGCAGACTCCTGTCCTTGCTGGCTTTGATAGACTGAGTGGCTATGTTGGGAAGGCCTGCACAGGAGGAGCCCAAGGCTTGTATCACAGAAGGGGCTGCAGCTGCTACTGTGTTCTCTGGGCCCCTAGCGCTCAGAGCCTGGAGCTACCAAGTGGCAGTCAGACCACCTGAGCCCTCACGTTGTGAGGATGCCCTAACTGAGTAACAAATGACCACAGATTTCGTGGTTTAAAACCACACACGTACTGCCTCACAGTCTCTGTGGGCCAGGACTCTGAATGGGGCTTAGCCGCGTCTTCTGTCTCCTTCTCTCAAGCTGGGGTTTCATCTGAAGGCTCAGCTGGGGAAAGATCTGCTTCCATGCCTACTCAGTACTTGGCAGAATTTCATTTCTTTTTTGTTGGTTTGTGTGTGTGTGTGTGTGTGTGTGTGACAGAGTTTTGCTCTTGTTGCTCAGGCTGGAGTGCAATGGCACAATCTTGGCTCACTGCAACCTCTGCCTCCCAGATTCAAACAATTCTCCTGCCTCAGCCTCCCAAGTAGCTGGGACATCTGCCTGACTTCAGGTGATCCACCCATCTTGGTCTCCCAAAGTGCTGGGATTACAGACATGAGCCACCGTGCCCGGTCTTGATTTTTTTTTTTTTTTTTTTTTTTTTTTTTGAGATGGAGTTTCACTCTTGTTGCCCAGGCTGGAGTGCAGTGGTGTGATCTCAGCTCACTGCAACCTCTGCCTCCCGGGTTCCAGCAATTCTCCTGCCTCAGCCTCCCGAGTAGCTGGGACTATAGGCGCCTACCACCAGACCTGGCTAATTTTTGTATTTTTAGTAGATATGGGGTTTCACCACGTTGGCCAGCCTGCTCTCAAATTCCTGACCTCAGGTGATCCACCTGCCTCGGCCTCCCAAATTGCTGGGATTACAGGCATGAGGCACCATGCCTGGTGCAGAATTTCATTTCTTGAAGTCTTGAAGGGCCAGGTACAGTGGCTCACACCTGTAATCCCAGCATTTTGGGAGGCTGAGGCAGGAGGATAGCTTGAGCTCAGAAGTTTGAGACTAGCCTGGGCAACATAGTGAGACCCTGTCTCTACACAAAATTTAAAGTTAGCCAGGCACAGTGATGCATGCCTGTAGTTCCAGCTACCCAGGAGGCTGAGGTGGGAAGATTGCTTGAGCCCAGGAGGTTGAGGCTGCAGTGAGCTGATTGTACCACTGCACTTCAGCCTGGGTGACAGCAAGACCCTATCTCAAAAAAAATAAAATAAAAGTAAATAAAAATAAAAAGGCAGCTCAAAGAGCACCTGAGTTCTTAGTCAGCTAGAACTGGGCTCCTCCTGTGCGGGACTTCCCAACATAGCCACTCAGTCTATCAAAGTCAACAAGGAAGGGAGTCTGCTACCAAGAGGAAAATGAGAATCTCTTGCAACCTGATTGTGGCACGGAGGTATTCTGTCGCTTAGAAAGGAGCTACAGAGGCCATGAGTACCAGGAGACAAGGATCGCTGCAGTCATCTTAGAAACAACCTGCCATGGAGAAGCCCCACGTAGGTGCCCTGGTCAGCAGTCCTGATTTTCGAATCTTCCCAGCCCCAGTGCCAGAAGTGTGAGCCGATGATCCCCAGACGGTCCCCAAAGCAGCTCTTCTCCCACTGGCAGCAGATCTGAGACCTCCTGAGCCCGCCACTGCCTCTGACACCTGCCTCTGTCTCTGAGCTCTGCTACCTCTGCCTGCCTTTTCTTCTCTCTCTTCTATCACCTTTTTTTTTTTTTTTTTTAAGACGGAGTCTTACTCTGTCGCCCAGACTGGAGTGCAGTGTCATGATCTCAGCTCACTGCAACCTCTGCTTCCCGGGTTCAAGCAATTCTCCTGCCTCAGCCTCCTGAGTAGCTGGAACTACAGGCATGCGCCACCATGCCCAGCTAATTTTTGTATTTTTTTTAGTAGAGATGGGGTTTCACCATATTGGCCAGGCTGGTCTTGAACTCCTGACCTTGTGATCTGCCCACCTCAGCCTCCCAAAATGCTGGGAATATAGGTGTTAGCCACCGTGCTCAGCCTCTTTTGTTAACTTCTTTCCAGTCCTTTCCTCTGCCGCTTCCCCAGACTTCCAGGCCTGAATGATTAGACGTGGCTTTGACAGGCAACCAGGGAGATTGTTCCTGTCTTCTGGCTCCAGAAGGGCCCAGACACGCCGGCTCTGGGGCCACCTTTGCATCTTTGACTCAGTCAGCTGCTCTCTGCCTGCTTGGCTCAGCGTCTGCTGCTGACTGTACTCTCACTTTATGACTGGCCTGGGGGCTTGCACTTGTTAGATGATTGAAGCTTTGCTGCATGTGTGAAATTTATGGTAAAGGCGTGGCTATGCGGACACTCCCATATGCCTGGTGCGAGTGTTCCTTGCTACCACCCTTCTGGAAAGCACTCTGGAAATATCCTCCAGAATTTTCCAAATGCCCATGTGCTTTGTCCTGGTAATTACACTGCTTTTTCATTTGCTGATTCAACATATATTTCTTTTTTTTCTTTTCTTTCTTTTTCTTTTTTCTTTTCTTTTCTTTTTTTTTTTTTTTGAGACAAGAGTCTCGCTCTATCACCCAGGCTGGGGTGTAGTGGCGCCAACTCAGCTCACTGCCATCTCCCCCTCCCAGGTTCAAGCAATTCTCATGCCTCAGCCTCCCTAGTACCTGTGACTACAGGTGCACACCACCATGCCTGGCTACTTTTTTTGTATTTTTAATAGAGACGGGGTTTTACCATGTTGGCCAGGCTGGTCTCGAACTCCTGACCTCAAGTGATCTGCCCACCTCGACCTCCCAAAGTGTTGCGATTACAGGCATAAGCCACCACGCACGGCCTCAACATATATTTCTTGATTACTCATTATGGGCCCCAGGATGGGGTGCTTATACTTTGGTAGGGA
This sequence comes from Theropithecus gelada, assembly GCF_003255815.1. Lineage (NCBI taxonomy): Eukaryota > Metazoa > Chordata > Mammalia > Primates > Cercopithecidae > Theropithecus > Theropithecus gelada. Next base: position 50,621,760 of record NC_037684.1, on the reverse strand, counting down.
AAACAGATGTTGATCAAATAATCATATAATAAATTCAAATAAAATGACAAGAGCTGAGATCAGGAATTCAAGACTAGCCCGGCCAACATGGTGAAACCCCATCTCTACTGAAAAAATACAAAAATTAGCCGGGCGTGGTGTTGGGGGCCTGTAATCCCAGCTACTTGGGAGGTGGAGAGAGGAAAATCCCTTGAACCTGGGAGGCAGAGTTTGCAGGGAGCAGAGATCACGCCGCTGCACTCCAGCCTGGATGACAGAAGGAGACTCTGTCTCAATACATACATACATACATACATACATACATACATACATACATACCAAGAGTGGTATGGAGTGTTTATACTTTGGTAGGTAGAACAGATATTGATCAAATAATCATATAATCCAAATAAAATGACAATAGCGGTAAAGGGTAAATAGGTACAAGGAGAAAGCAGGGACTCTCCCCTGGTGGAGGGCAAAGAAGACCAGGTTGAGACGGGATGATGAGCAAGGATTAACCAGGAAAAACAGAGGGCTGAGGTTGCTGGCAGAGAAAGCCAGTGCAAAGACCTTTGGCCTGTGCAAAGGTCCTGTGGCCACAAGGAATGTGGTCCACACAAGGAATGGGAAGAGGGCCCTGGAGGTCGAAGCCTGGAGAGGAGGAACCAGGCTTTGTAGACACATTAAGGAATTGGATTTTTATGTTAAAAGGAGTAGGAAGTCAGAGAAAGGTCTGAGAGGGAAGCAGGGCTAGGCGATCTAATCTGCATTTTGCAATCTTGGTTCTCAGTGAGCTGTGGAGTGACCGAACTGGACGGACCAGAGTCCGGTTAGGAGTCTAGGTTGTGCTTCAGGCAACAGGAAATGCTGGCTTGGACCTAGGTTGGGGAAAGGGAGAGATGGGAATGTATTCGAGCGAAATTCCAAAGATAAAATCATCCAGACCTGGGGTTGGGCTGCATCTGGAGGTTGAGCTGGGGCGCGAGTTGTCAGGGATGACTCAGGATTCCAGCAGGAGCAGCAGGATGGCAGGTGGTACCTTTGGCAGAGAGAGGAAAGAGCAAGAGAGGACGGGCTGGCTCTGGGCATGTTGTGTTGTGTGTTCAGTGCCTCCAAGGGGAACTGCCGGGTGGGCGCAGGGATATACGGTTTGGTGTGCAGAGGCGGGGTCTCTGCTGGAAATGTAACTCTGTGAGTCATCCAGGTAGAGGTGGGAACTGAGCTGTGGGAGATTGCTCAGGGCCCTGCTGTCAGGAAATAGTCAGACATTCCGACCAAAGGTATACACAAGGATGTCCGTGGGAGCCCCATTTATGAGACCAAGAGATTCAAAACAAGCAAGTCTTCAATACTAGGTTGAGAGTTAAATAAATAAAAGTTATCTGATGGGGTGGACAGTGTGCTTGGCTGTGGCGAGCACAGGAACCATCTCGGAAAAGTAGAGGTGGTGGTTATACAACATTGTGAATGAACTAAAGGTCCCTAAGTTGTTCATTTTCAAATGGTTAATTTTGTGTTATATGAATTTCACTTTAATAAATTACTTTTTAAGGCCGGTCGTGGTGGCTCACACCCGTAATCCCAGCACTGTGGAAGGTTGGCGGGGGGTGCAGATCGCCTGAGGTCAGGAGTTTAAGACTACCAACATGTAGCCGGGCGAGGTGGCGGGCGCCTGTAGTCCCAGCTACTTGGGAGGCTGAGGCCGGAGAATGGCGTGAACCTGGGAGGCGGAGCTTGCAGTGAGCTGAGATCCGGCCACTGCACTCCAGCCTGGGTGACAGAGCGAGACTCCGTCTCAAAAAAAAAAAAAAAAAAAAAGACTACCAACATGGTGACACCCTGTCTCTACAAAAATATACAAAAATTAGTCAGGCGTGGTGGCAAGGACCTGTAATCCCAGCTTCTCTGGAGGCTGAGGCTAGAGGATTGCTTGAACCTAGGAGGCAGAGTTTGCAGTGAGCTGAGATCGCACCACTGCACTCCAGCCTGAACAACAGAGCAAGACTCTTGTCAAATAAAATAAAATAAATAAAACAAAATAAAATAAAATAACATACAATACAATAAAAATTATTTTTTAAATGAAGGCTACAGGTACCATATGTAAATAAAGATTTTACTTTTTTGTTTTTTGAGACACAGTTTCACTCTGTCTCCCAGGTTGGAGTGCAGTGGCACGATTTCAACTCACTGCAAACTCTGCCTCTTGGGTTTGAGTGATTCTCCTGCCTCAGCCTCCCAAGTAGCTGGAATTACAGGCACGTGCCACCAGGCCTGGCTAATTTTTGTATTTTTTTTTTTTTTTGAGACGGAGTCTCACTGTGTCGCCCAGGCTGGAGTGCGGTGGCGCGATCTCGGCTCACTGCAAGCTCCGCCTCCCGGGTTCACGCCATTCTCCCGCCTCAGCCTCCGAGTAGCTGGGACTACAGGCGCCCGCCACCTCGCCCGGCTAGTTTTTTGTATTTTTAGTAGAGACGGGGTTTCACCATGTTAGCCAGGATGGTCTCGATCTCCTGACCTCGTGATCCACCCGCCTCGGCCTCCCAAAGTGCTGGGATTACAGGCTTGAGCCACCGCGCCTGGCCAATTTTTGTATTTTTAGTAGAGGCGGGGTTTCACCATGTTGGCCAGGTTGGTCTTGAACTCCTGACTTCAAGTGATCTGCCCACTTTGGCCTCCCAAAGTGGTGGGATTATAGGCATGAGCCACTGTGCCTGGTCAGATTTTGTTCTTGTAGAAAACAGAAACATAGGTCGGGCATGGTGGCTCAAGCCTGTAATCCCAGCACTTTGGGAGGCCAAGACGGGCGGATCACGAGGTGAGGAGATCGAGACCATCCTGGCTAACACGGTGAAACCCCGTCTCTACTAAAAAATACAAAAAACTAGCAGGGTGAGATGGCGGGCGCCTGTAGTCCCAGTTACTCGGGAGGCTGAGGCAGGAGAATGGCGTAAACCCGGGAGGTGGAGCTTGCAGTGAGCTGAGATCCGGCCACTGCACTCCAGCCTGGGTGACAGAGCGAGACTCCATCTCAAAAAAAAAAGAAAAGAAAAGAAAACAGAAACATAAAACATAATAAATGTAAAACATAAAAATACAGGAAGGCAACACACCAAGTGTGACTTATTTTCTTCACTGTATTTTTCTCTGTTTTCCATGTTTTCTATAATAAACTTATTTTTCTTTCACATTTTGGGAAAAAAAAAGATATACATGATATATACTGATATGTCCAGGAACATATCCATGTGCAATGATTATATTATATCCATTATATTTTTATCCATGGACACTTTTTTAAAAAATCAATGTTAGTGTATTATTTTATTTTATTTATTCATTTTTTTAGACAGGGTCTTGCTCTGTCTCCCAGGCTGGAGTGCAGTAGTATGATTATAGCTCACTGCAGCCTTGACCTCCCGGGCTTAAGTGATCCCCCGGCCTCAGCCTCATGAGTAGCTGGGACTATAGGTGCCTGCCACCACATCTGGGTAATTTTCAAATTTTCTGTAGAGATGGGGTCTCGCTCTATTGCCCAGGCTGTTCCCAAACTCCTGGGCTCAAACCATCTTCCCACCTTGGCCTCCCAAAGTGCTGGGATTACAGGCATGAGCCACTGTGCCTATCTCTGTGTTATTATATATATAAACTATATATATCAGGTTCAAGTGATTCTCCTGCCTCAGTCTCCCAAGTAACTGGGATTATAGGCATGCACCACCACACCTGGCTAATTTTGTATTTTTAGTAGAGATGGGGTTTCAGGCTGGGCGCAGTGGCTCATGCCTGTAATCCCAGCACTTTGGGAGGCCAGGGCAGGTGGACCACGAGGTCAAGAGGTCGAGACCAGCCTGGCCAACATGGTGAAACCTCATCTCTACTAAAAATACAAAAATTAGCTGGGTGTGGTGGCGCATGCCTGTAATCCCAGCTATTCAGAAGGCTGAGGTAGGAGAATCACTTGAACCCAGGAGGAAGAGGTTGCAGTGAACCAAGATCACACCATTGCACTCCAGCCTGGGCTACACAGTGAGACTCTGTCTCAAAACAAAAACAAAAACAAATTAGCTGGGCATGGTGGTGGGCACCTGTAATCCCAGCTACTCAGGAGGTTGAGGCAGGAGAATCGCTTGAACCCAGGAGGTAGAGGTTACAGTGAGTCGAGATCATACGATTGCACTTCAGCCTGGGCAACAGAGCAAAACTCCACCTCAAAAAAAAAAAAAAAGAAAGAAAGAAAAAAGAAAAAAAGAGATGGGGTTTCAACATGTTGGTCAGGCTGGTCTCGAACTCCTGACCTCAGGTGATCCACCTACCTCGGCCTTCCAAAGTGCTGGGATTACAGGCATGAGCCACTGTGCCCGACCAGTGTTATATTTTAAAGGGTCTTTTGTTTTATCTTAGATTAATGAAAGCTTTTACAAGTAAACTCACTGTTATTAGGACCTAAAGCAAGTTTCGGTTTGTTTCTGGATTGGGTGGTTTTCTCTGCAGCCACTTTTCAAGCAGTCTCACCATCCGTTCCTGACGTGCGGTTTCCACGTAAGCCTGCATTCTACAGAATATATGATGCAGAGTCTGAGATCACGCAGCTCACCACACTGATTCCCTCCACAGAAGGCAGGGTTCTGGGCCTGTCAGTAACTGAGGCCCACAGAGGCCTGAGCTTCCCCCGAGACCAGGTGAGCCAGGGCACAGCCCCAAGCCCTGAGGGTCAGGCGCTCCTGGTCCTCCACAGCAGGCTTCTGACAGCTGCTGGGCTCCCCTGAAGAGCCCCCCTCCCAACCTGGATTCATGACAAGCACATCCTCAGGGAAGGCGCTTCCCTCCCTCACCAGCAGCCTGAGCAGGGCACGGCTCCTCTGGATTAACCTGGGGACCACAGATGCTAGAGGCACCCCCACTTCCCACCTTCGTTAGCGAATCATTCCACTGTGGGGAGCCTGGAGCAGCTGCACCCCTTGTGTTGCTCCTGCCTGCTGCAGGGTGCACTCTGTCATGTGCATAGGTGTCATAGTCATACAGAAAAGAGGGCTCCGAGGTCACAAGGTGGCAAAATTGAATGTGAAACAAATCTTCACAGGCTTCTCTTCATTGCTGGGCTTCTCAGAGCCTGGAGGATGCTTGTGGGGGCTGTGGGTCTCCATAAGGGCTAGGTCATGCAACATTTCCCTAATGTATTGACCCCAGAAACTTCTCATCACAAGGCACCTTGCCGGTTCCATGAGACACCCTTTGGGGAACATGGGCACTGTGGGATGGGGGTGGAGGGGCATCCATCAGTCACCGCAAGGCGTCCAACCCCAGTGCCAAATGAAGACTCCTCCCAACCTTGGCTTGGTCCTCCTTGCCTATGTTACCTCCTGCTGGCCTTGCCTGCTGCTCCTCTGTCCCTCCACATCCCTCCTTGCAGGGGGAGGAGCTAGGATGGGCTTTCCATGAGGAAACTGCCACTCCAGGGTGAGAGGAAGGCATGGGACTGGTGTCCTCCCTGACACTTCATCTGTGCCCTTTGCTCCGGGGGAAGAGAGGGATCCCAGAGAAACATCAACAGAAAAGCCCAAGGCAAGCTTCCATCTAGAATCTCATCCTTTTTTTTCCTGAGACGGAGTCTCGCTCTGTTGCCCAGGCTGGAGTGCAGTGGCACGATCTCAGCTCACTGCAAGCTCCACCTCCTGGGTTCAAGCAATTCTCCTGCCTCAGCTGCCTGAGGAGCTGGGACTACAGGTGCACGCCACCATGCCCGGCTAATTTTTGTAGAAATGGGGTTTCACCATGTTGGCCAGGCTGGTCTCGAACTCCTGACCTCAGGTGACCCGCCAACCTCGGCCTCCCAAGTGCCGGAATTACAGGTGTGAGCCACCATGCCTGGCCTAGAATCTCACCTTAATCTCAGCTTTCCCTCTTACTCACCTCATGAGCCCTCCGGACCTGCAGGAGGGGCCAGTCACTGCCCTAGCATCCCTTGTGTGTTCCCACTCCACGCCGCTCAGGCCCTCCAGTCCCCGGCATGTTCTTTCCACGGACTCTGATCTGTCCTCAGCGGGGAGGGGCATCTCCTGCCTTGGGGCTGCTTCCTCTGAACAGCCGGACCATGCACTCGTCTCAGCTGTGTGAGGAGTCCCGGGTCTCTCTGCACATTGTTATCTTCAGGAACTTAAAAAAATACCCACCCCAGAACAATTAAATCAGAATCTCTGGGCCTGGAGCTTTTTTCAGCGCTGTCCGGGCTGAGAACCGTGGGTCTGGTAAAGGGAACCCAGATATCAAGGTGGAAACTCCAATTCCACTACAAACCAGCTCTGTGCTCTTGACACGGTCCTTCAACGTCTGAGCCCAGTTTTCTTATCTGCTGTGTGGGGGTCAGCAATGCCCGTGCCATGGGTGGGGTTGGGGATAATATACCTATTGCTTCAGTCTTATCTTCCTGGGGCGCTACTGCACCCCCAGGTAGATGGCGAGTGATGGAGGGCAGGGAGCCTGACTACAGCCCGGACGCCAGTGCTTCCCTCAGCGCTGTGTGCAGAGACACCTGATGAAGATTTGATGACGGATTGAAAAGCCACTGCAGGACCAACCTGGGAAACTGAGCCCCACGCAGGCCTCTCTCACTGGCGACTGGCCAGGTAGAGAAAACCCAGGTGTCTCCACTTATCACAAGAGCAATCGCAGCACAGCTCTCAAGAGTAAATGAATCTTAATTTGCTTTCATTAAAAACATAAATAAATACAGGGCCTGCCAAGCAGCGCTGGTGGGGGTGTTGCAAAACGGGCTCTGGGCCCACAGGGGCTGCAGCTGCAGGTGGCTCAGGTCACAAGGAGCAGAGTCAAGAGAGGGCCGAGGCCAGCCTATAACAAGTTCTCACCTGTCCAAGGCAAAAGGAGATAAAAGAGGACAATGCAAAGAGGTGGTTTTGTAAAGCTGAAGGTGTTCAAAGGACTGGTCTTCACTCTGGTTTTTTTTTCCTTCGTGTGTGTGTGTGTGTGAGAGAGAGAGAGAGAGAGAGAAAGTGTCCTCAAAAAATAAAACAATGCTATCTAGTAACTGGCCACTGAAAAATTTTTTGTTGTTGTTTTTTGAGACAGGGTCTCACTCTGTCGCCCAGGCTGGAGTACAGCAGTGCAATCATGGCTCACTGCAGCCATGACCTCCTGGGTTCAAGCAATCCTCCCACCTCAGCCTCCCGAGTAGCTGGCACTACAGCTGTGCACCACCATACCTGACTAGTTTTATTTATTTATTTAATTATAAGTAAAGACGAGGTCTTGTTATGTTGCCCAGGCAGGTCTCCAAATCCTGGCCTCAAGCAATCTTCCTGCCTCAGTCTCCCAAAGTACTGGGATTATAGGCATGAGCCACCACACCTGGCCTGAATTTTTTTTTTTTTTTTTGAGAAGGAATTTCGCTCTTGTTGCCCAGGCTGGAGTGCAATGGCGTGATCTCAGCTCACTGCAACCTCCGCCTCCCAGGTTCAAGTGATTCTCCTGCCTCAGCCTCCCGAGCAGCTGGGATTACAGGCATGTACCGCCACGCCCGGCTAATTTTTTTGTATTTTTAGTAGAGACGGGTTTCTCCATGTTGGCCAGGCTGGTCTCAAACTCCTGACCTCAGGCAATCCACCTGCCTCGGCCTCCCAAAGTGCTGGGATTACAAGCATGAGCCACTGCACCAGCCTGAAAATTTTTATAAATAAGGAAATAAATAAAACATGGCAATAGCAAGTAGTGTGTGTCTTTAGAAATATATGTCTTTTTGATAACATAAAAACTGAGTGACCCCACTGAAGGCCTCCAGTTTTGAAAAAAAAAGATACTGGATCTCAAAATCCCAATTCCAAAGCCTGGGGAGCTAAGATGACTGTTCCAACCCCAGGGTCGGGGCCAGAACAGCCACAGGCACTCTCCAGCCCTGCCATCTCCCCCTGAGCCCCGCCCCTCATCCCTCCTGGGCCCATCTGACCTCAGTGTTTTGTGCTCAGCTGCCCCGAGCTGGCACTTCCCATCTTCTCAGCCCCTCCCCTGGCTGCAGTAGGGCCTCAGAGCCACTTCTTGAATGTGGAGCTGCAGATCTGGCCTGGGACCCTCCCTGCATGTCTCTTCTTTTTTTTTTTTTCTTTTTTTTTGAGACGGAGTTTCGCTCCTGTTGTCTAGGCTGGAGTGAAATGGCACAATTTCGGCTCACCGCAACCTCCACCTCCCACGTTCAAGGGATTCTCCTGCCTAAGCCTCACGAGTAACTAGGATTACAGGCATGTGCCACCACGCCTGGCTAATTTTTGTATTTTTTTAAGTAGAGATGGGGTTTCTCCATGTTGGTCAGGCTGGTCTTGAACTCCCAACCTCAGGTGATCCGCCCACCTTGGCCTCTTAAAGTGCTGGGATTACAGGCGTGAGCCATCGCACCCAGCCAGCATGTCTCTTCCTAGCCAAGAACCTTGGGGAAAAAAAATCACATAACTTCTCTGATACTTTGTTTCATTACCCATGAAGTGAAGTTAATGGCCCTCGCCCCACGCTGCACACCCGAGTTGCTGAGATTTTTGAGCAGCCGTTACATGGGTGTGTCCACATGTGAATGTTCATCACGTTGCACACTTACAATGTGTGCATTTTTCTGTGTCAATGTTATAATTCAACAAAATAGTGTATCAAACATTAGCAATTAACTTCAATTAGCAAGCAGGCTTCCAATAGAGAGAAACTGATAGCATTTATCTTGCAAGAAAATTTTATTACCTCCAACTTTTAAATGGGAACAGCGTTTTTTGGTTGGTTTTTTTTTTTTTTTTTTTTTTTTTTTTTTTTTTTTTTTTTTTTTTTAGAGCGTTGCCCTGTCACCCAGGCTGGAGTGCAGTGGCGCAATCTTGACTCACTGCAACCTCCACCTCCTGGGTTCAAGCAATTCTCCTGCCTCAGCTTCCTGAGTAGCTGGGACTACAGGCCCACACCATTGCGCCTGCCTAATTTTTGTATTTTTAGTAGAGACGGGGTTTCACCATATTGGACAGGCTGGTTTCGAACTCCTGACCTCAGGTGATCCATCCGCCTCGGCCTCCCAAAGTGCTGCGATTACAGGCGTGAGCCACTGCGCCCAGCCAGGAACAGTAATTTATTTTTTGTGGCCTGCATGAAGCTGGCAGGGCCTCCCCACTGTGCTGAAATGAACACTCAGCTGAACTCACATTTGGGTGGTTTGATGAGGCCTTATTTTTAAAACTTAACCTCCAAACCCACTGCATTCCAAAGAACTAAAAATTTATACTGCTTTTCTATTGTTAATGGACTCACAATAAAAGAAAATATTTAAAGCATTAAAAAGGTGGCATTTTTAAGTTCATTTTTCAAGTCATCCTGTATAGCAAAGGCAGATAAACTTTAAAAAGAAAAAAATAAAATATATATAGCCATAATTTTTTAAAATTAAAAGATATAGCATAATTAAAAAATTAAAAGCCATTAATTAAAAAAATTAAAAGATACAGCCATAATTTTTTAAAAAGTAAGATAACCATCTCCATATAACAGACACCAAAAATGAGGCAGGGCACTGGAGCCACACACATGGGTGGGGACAGGGCTTCCCAGCCGTGTACCTGGAGAGGGGAGGAAGTAGCCATGGCCTCAGAGCCCGGGCACCCAGGGACTCAGCACCTGGATGGCAAAATCCCCAGTAGGCCCAGGAGGTGGGAACTCTGAGCCAACAACACACGACCTCACCATTTGGGGGAGAGAGTTAGGGGAGAAGGTCGGGGGAGAGAGAGAGAAAAAGAGAAGAAAGAGAAAGAGAGAAAGAGGAAGAGGAATAGGAAGAGGAAGAAAGAGAGAGAGAGATTAACTGAAATGAGAGAAGCATTTACGCAAGATAAACCTATACACCTCACCCCAACCACATGGCAAAGCTGCTGGTAATAAAGACAATTAAGAAAACCCTTAGGCCGGATGCTGTGGCTCACACCTGTAATCCCAGCACTTTGGGAGGCCAAGGTGGGCAGATCATGAGGTCAGGAGATCGAGACCATCCTGGCTAACACAGTGAAACCCCGTCTCTACTAAAAATACAAAAAAAAATTAGCCGGACATGGTGGAGGGTGCCTGTAGTCCCAGCTACTTGGGAGCCTGAGGCAGGACAATGGCGTGAACCCAGGAGGCGGAGCTTTCAGTGAGCCGAGATCGCGCCACTGCACTCCAGCCTGGGCGACAGAGTGAGACTCCATCTCAAAAAAAAAAAAAGAAAGAAAGAAAATCAGCCCTTAAATCACTGCAGGTGAAATGGAAATAACGGAAGAATTGGAAAATGATTTCAAATTAAAATGTTTAGGATCATCAAAAGAAAACAAGAAGTTATAAAACCAAAACTGGTTTAAGCCGGGCACAGTGACTCACACCTGTAATCCCAGCACTTTGGGAGGCCAAGGCAGGCAGATCATGAGGTCAGGAGTTTGAGACCAGCCTGGCCAATATGGTGCAAACCCCATCTCTACTAAAAATATAATTAAAAATTAGCCAGGTATGGTGGTGCTCGCCTGTAATCCCAGCTACTCGGGGGGCTGAGGCAAGAGAATCGCTTGAACCTAGGAGGCAGAGGTTGCAGTGAGCCGAGATCACGCCACTGCACTCCAGCCTGGGCGACAGAGCAACACTCCGCCTGAAAAAAAAACAAAAAAATAAAAACAAAAAACTGGCTTAAATGAAATAAGAACAGGTAGTCATGAAAAATAATCAGTGATAAATCCTGGAAGTTAAAGGTATGATTTTTATTTATTTTATTTTTAGTTTTTTCTTCCTTCTAAAATTTTTTCTCTTTTATTTTTTAAAAATGCTTTACATGGGCCAGGCATGGTGGCTTACACCTGTATTCCCAGCACTTTGGGAGGCCAAGGTGGGCAGATTGCTTGAGCCCAGGAGTTTGAGATCAGCCTGGGTAACATAGTGAGACCTCATCTCTACAAAAAAAAATTTAAAATTAGCTGGGTGTGGTTGATGCATACCTGTAGTCCCAGCTACTTAGGAGGCTGAGGCAGGAGAATCACTGGATCCCAGAAGTTTGAGGTTGTAGTGAGCTATGATTGTGCCACTGCACTTCAGCCTGGGTGATAGGGTGAGACCCTGTCTCAAAAAATAAAAAAATAAAATAAAATAAACTTTACATTTTAGTATTTATATTTATTTTACATTTTTCACCCTTTGTGGTCTGTGTGCAAAAGGTATGATTATTGAAATTAAGAAGCCAACAGACAGAATGTAGTTGGCTGGATACATTGAAGAGATAAGTTAGTTGGCTGATGTCACTGAGTGTGTGGCAAAGAACAATATAGATGAAACAGGCTGGGTGTGGTGGCTCACACCTGTAATCCCAGTGCTTTGGGAGGCTAAAGCAAGTAGATCACTTGAGGTCAGGAGTTCGAGACCAGCCCGGCCAACATGGTGAAACCCCATCTCTACTAATAATTCAAAAATTAGCCAGGTGTGGTGGTGTGCACCTGTAATACCAGCTACTCGGGAGGCTGAGGCAGGAGAATCACTTGACCTAGGAGGCGGAAGTTGTGGTGAGACCATGCTACCGCACTCCAGCCTGGGTGACAGGGCGAGATTCCATCTCAAAAAAATAAAAGGAGCAGGATTGCTTGTTCACCTCTTTCTCTGGGCACTGAGTGTTGGCAAGTGTGGTCCTCAGGCCAGTTTCTGTGGCCCCAGGACGCTCTGCAAATGCATGAATAATGGGTCAGGACCCACAGTCTCAGTGATTCAAAGCTCACAGGTGATGCACGCTCCTGTAGAAGCGAAAGAAGGGACAGTCGTGGCTCCTGGTGGCGCTGATGGTTTGTTTTCATAAATGTCCATTTAACAGCTGTGACAGCTAGAGGCGATTGTTCCTGGGGCATCTCCCTCTACCCCAACTATGGTCCCTCTGAGCAGCCCCTACAAACACGGGAACGCACCAGAGGCTGAAGAGCCCTAGAAGGGACCAACTTTGGCAGTCCCGTAACTGCACTAAATTCCTGCCTTATTGTCCCCAAGGCAGACGGTTCTCTTGCTCCCTCCAGGGGACCCCCATAGTCCCCAGGGGCCACCTGGCTGCAGAAGGCCCGTGCACGGGGATGATTCTCAAGATTCTAATTTACTCATACTCTCTCCATATTTTCCCAGGCCCTATTCTAAGATGCCAGGGATTTTGTGCAGGGCACAGGGCAGAAGCTGATGTGAGACATGGGTACCTCCTGTCTCTTGAGAAGAGCTGTGCTCGCTGGCTGCACATGGTGGATGAGGGAGGGGTGTGTCTTAGTCCGTTCTCATGCTGCTATAAAGAAATTCCCCGAGACTGGGTAATTTATAAGAGAAAGAGGTTTTTTGTTTTTGTTTTTGTTTTTTTGACATGGAGTTTCACTCTTGTTGCCCAGGCTGGAGTGCAATGGCATGATCTTGGCTCACCACAACCTCTGTCTTCCAGGTTCCAGTGATTCTCCTGCCTCAGCCTCCTGAGTAGCTGGAATTACAGGCACCTGCCACCACGCTCAGCTAATGTTTTGAATTTTTAGTAGAGATGGGGTTTCACTATGTTGGCCAGGCTGGTCTGGAACTCCTGACCTCAAGGGATCCACCTACCTGGGCTTCCCAAAGTGCTGGGATTACAGGCAGGAGCCACCGCGCCCGGCCAGGAAAGAGGTTTAATTGACTCACAGTTCCGCATGGCTGGGGAGGCCTCAGGAAACTTCCAATCATGGCAGAAGGGAAAGCAAGTACCTCCTTCACAAGGCGGCAGGAGAGAGACGAGTGAAGGAACTTGCCAAACGCTTATAAAACCACCAGATGTCATAAGAACTCACTCACTCACCGTCCTGAGAACAGCATGGGGGAAACCACCACCAAAATCCAATCACCTCCCTCCCTCGACACCTGGGGATTACAGGTCCCTCCCTTGACACGTGGGGATTATAAATCGAGATGACATTTGGGTGGGAACAGAGCCAAACCATATCAGGGTGCCTTGACAAGGAGAGAAACGGGAGATCCCAAGCTGAGGAGAAGTTGGAGGTTGATCTTGAGGGCAGTGGGGCTGGCCTGGGGCATCTCTGAGGGGAATAGCCATATGGTGCCCGTGGGAGGTGGCCCAGGACTGGGTCCTAGTCTCTCCAATGTGGACACAGAGCCACGAGGCAGAAGGTACCATGAGACTGTGACCATGTTTGTTTCAGCGGACCCAGCCAGGGTGGAGAGTGATCAGGGCCCACTCTGAAAGGCCTGGGACCTTTGCACAACCACGGTGGTGGTGACAGCTGTTGGGGGGAGTTGGGAGCAGGAACTCTAAATGACAGATGGTTTCCTGTCCACTCAGTAGGCTGAGGGTCCACCTGGAAGATGCCAAGGCAATGAGCTTGGTGCCATCCTGAGGCTCACGTGGCTCTGCCAATATTTACGTACAGTATCCACGTAAGCCAAAGAAACCCCCCAAACTCAGGACAGGCAGCTCCTTGCCGTGGGCCACACACTGGCTCGGGAAGGACCAGTTACTCAGGGGCTTTCATTGTTTCAGATCAAAGGCTGAGTGTGGCCAAGTGAAGGAGAAAGCCCCTGTGCGGGCACCTGCAGAGGCATCAACCCTGCCGAGGGGCCTCTGGGGACGCAGCGACTCAGTGACCAGTGAGCACAGATGGGCGACTGTACCTTTCTGCTTCAGCTCTTCATGGCCAAATGGGAGGACAATCCCCACCTTTTAAGGTGGCATCAAGGACTGAGAAAGAACCAGCACCAGGCCTGGCCCCCTAAGCACTGCTGGGGTGTGGATCCAGGTACCTTCCACTTTCCACCTGGCAGCACTAATGCTTCCTTCCCGGCTGCACTGGCCCTTATCTGGGAGTCAGGAACTCATGTGCTGGATAAAGAGGAACCCTTTCCCAGACAGGAATGTTGGGTGTGGTAGGGACAGGCACTGGGGCCGAAGTAGCTTTTCCAAGGAGACGGTTTGGAGTGGTGTCTTCCAGAAAGGAGCATGGTAAGGTCAAGGAAAGGAAGCTGGAGAGGGCGAGGAGGGCTGTTTCAGGAAATGAAGCTGAGGGGAAATGGCTCAGGATGTAGAGGTGGAGGAGGTGATGGGGATGGAGGAGGTGATGGAATGCAGGAGGTGATGGGGATGGAGGAGGTGGGAAGATGATGGGGATGGAGGAGGTGATAGAATGGAGGAGGTGATAGGGATGGAGGATGTGATGAGGATGAAGGAGGTGGGGAGGTGATGGGAATGGAGGAGATGATAGAATGGAGGAGATAATGGGAATGGAGGAGGTGATGAGGATGGAGGAGGTGATGGGGATGGAGGAGGTGATGGGGATGAAGGAAGTGGGGAGGTGATGGGGAAGGAGGAGGTGATGGGGATGGAGGAAGGGGGGAGGTGATGGGGATGGAGGAGGTGATGGGGATGAAGGAGGTGGGGAGGTGATGGGAATGGAGGAGGTGATAGAATGGAGGAGATGATGGGAATGGAGGAGGTGATGGGGATGGAGGAGGTGATGAGGATGAAGGAGGTCATGGGGATGGAGGAGGTGATGGGAATGGAGGAGGTGATGGGGATGGAGGAGGTGATGAGGATGGAGGAGGTGATGGGGATGGAGGAGGTGATGGGAATGGAGGAGGTGATGGGGATGGAGGAGGGGATGAGGATGAATTCCACTCTGGCCTTCCCTCATACCCTATGGGTCTCCTTCATCACCTTCATTAACAACTTAGGCAGTTCCCAAAGCTGTTCATCTAGCTTCAGCAAATGAACCATCTCATCTTGGCCAATCCAGGTTTGCTCACCCATATTAAAATAATCAAACCAGTCTAAGTCAAAACTTCCATCTCACATCTGATGGCAAGCTGCCAGGGGCAGCAGTGGGGATCAGCTCTTCCACCTCCTTGCTCCCCTCCACCCTCGTGCATGCCTCCTCTCCCCCAACCCCTGCAAAGGACATCCTCCAGGGCACCCCTCCCCCAGGCAGCCCCACCCACCCCAGCTGCTGGTCCTGGTGGTTCAATGCCATCCAGGCAGTGAGCCCTTCATGAGCCTCGCCCCTGACCTAGCCTCCTGGTGTTGCAACTTCGAGCATCTTTCCCTGGGAAACGCTGGAAATGTGGAGGGTGACCAGCCCAGGCAGCTCCAGCCACCCTTCAGAAGGCTCCAGTGGCAGGGCTGCTGTCTCTGCACCCAGCCCCAGCCGCAGGTGGCCAAGCCCTCCCAAGAACGCTCCCCACTTCTGCCTGGGGCCAGGACTCAAGTTCAGAAAACCACCGGCTGAGGCTCCTCTGCCAGTTGTGCTCGGGAGGGGCCCCCTTTCCTGGTTTGAGGCCCTTCACAGTCCCATCTCTATTCCTCAAAACTTGCCTCTAGCAAGCCCCTCTGATTTGAGCCCTTGCGCGCAAGTGGCTTTGGCTCTGGGCTTTATGCCGCAGATTCACTGACACCTCATCACAGTTCCTCTATCACCCATTTCACAGATGAGGAAACAGAAGCACAGAGAGCTTAAGTCCCCTGCCTGAGGTCTCACAGCTTCTCAGCAGGGGAGCTCAAACTCAGTTCCTGGCAGCAGCATGCTTCCCGGTCTGTAACCCCACTGCAACTCTCTGCTGGGACCTTATGCCACCTTTTGTGATGTCAGACACATCAGGCACGCTGTCTGCACTGAGTAGACAGGCCGGGCACGCTGTCTGCACTGAGTAGGCACGCCGGGCGCGCTGTCTGCACTGAGTAGGCACGCCGGGCGCGCTCTCTGCACTGAGTAGGCACGTCGGGCGCGCTGTCTGCACTGAGTAGGCACATGAACATTCTCTGCTTTCCAGCTTCATCCAAAGTCCCAGGCATCCGGGAAAGTCCCTGGTCACAGGGAGCCCAGCCATTCCTGGCGTGGGAGGGCAAGGGAATAGAGGAGTGGTTCTTCTCCACCCTGCCTCTGCCCTGAAAGACTTATTCACTGGTAACATCCCCTAGAAAGAGGCCTCTGAGCTCCTAACCACAGGGTGCAGGACCCAGGAGCTCATGTCTGTGCCTCGTGCAGGGTGGCACGTTGACCCAGCTGCAGCCAGCCAGCCAGCGGTGACTCAGGCCTCGGAAATGACAGGCTTCCGTGGAGACAGAGGGCGCCGGGGTCGGGGAGGCAGCCCACAAGGAGCCTAAACCCCCACTGGGGGAAGGACAGCAGGACATAGCTGGATAGCAATGTGAGAGGCCGGGGGTGGGAGTGAGGCCTCTGCCCACAGGTGACCAGGGTCACACCTTCCGGGAGCCACAGACAGGCCCCAGCAGGAGGAGCTGGGGAACACACACAGGCCACAGCAGGAGAGGTGGAGTGGGTGCAGGACAGGCCTGGAGGGCAGGGGAGGGGCTGAGCCTCCACAGTGGGCAAGAAGATTGGCCTGGCAGCGCTGACGGTCAGGAGGCCTGGTCCGCCACCCCATGCTGTGCGCCTATGAGGCCCCACGGGCCTCAGCTTCCTACTGTGACAGGGAGCAGCCCTCTTACCTGGCCAGATGCCAACTGAGAGAGAGCTTGGCCCTGTGCAGGGCCACCTTCCTGTGTGCTGAATCGTTACCTGGAGGCAGGACTGGAGAGTGTTCTCACTGTATTGCATTCCTGGGCCCACGGAGCTCTCACAGGGCTGAGCCGTGGATTAAGTGCTTATGAATTGGCACAAAGAGGGGACCGGGCCTGATTCATCCGTGTGCCCCATTCACGCCCCACACAGGATCGGGCACAGAAAGACATTTCCCACGCTTACGGGAGGAAACACAGTAGGACGGGGAAGAACTGGCCTCTGAGGTCCCTCTTTCTTCCCACTCTATCCCCCAAAAGTTGCCTTCCTGGACCCCCTGCCCCCGTGTCCCCCACATAGGTGTTTACACACTGATCAGTGGCAGAGATTCCAGGCAACAAGGAGCTGGGAGGCTGAACAGGTGCTGGAAGCCAGCGGCCGATCCCCCCGGAACAGAGGCCTGTGGCCGAGCTGTGAGCTCTCTTAGGTCTCCAGCTTATGGCTCCCATGAAGGGCCTTGCCCTCCTGCCAGGAGCAGGATAACAATCTACCCAAATGCCCGTGGACCCCTCTGGAGGCTTGTAAAGACCCCACCCCTGTTTGCTGCGAACTTACCAGGCTCAGCCACGGGGGCAGGAGGAACGTGCGGCTGGAGCACAGGGAAGGAAGGTTGGGTCTCTGGAGTCCACGGGGGTTGGGGGCTACCTCTCAGGTCTCGCCCTTCAGCTTTTCTGTTTCCCACTCCAGGGCCACTCGTCCGTCGTTCTGAACCCCCAGTCATATTGGTAACCATCATCATGGGTTCCCAGTAGCCCCATTGTGGGATCTTTTCCCCAGCGGTCTCTGCTGGGGCTTCTCCCTCTCCTCGCTTCTGGCCATCCCCTTCACTGGGGAGCAGTTGGCTGCTTTTCCCCAGCCAGTGCCTTTCACAGGCCCAGTTGATCCTATGAGATGAATCATGGAGGGGCAAATGCAGCCTGGGCTCCTTCAGAATCCAGGGCGCCCACCGCTGTGCGGAGATGCTACCAAGCGTTCAAGTTGTGCGGATTGTGGAAGAAGCTGGCGAGCCCTGGAGTTGGGCCTGGAACTCGGAACCCAGCATGAGTCAATTCCTCCGCTTTTCACCCGGAAAAGTCTTCCTGGCTCAAGGTCCTGGGTTCATCACTTTCCTTCAAACAAACACTCAATCAAACACTTAGAGACTTTCAGTCTGGGTAAGATGGCCTAAACCCGACCCTCCCTGTTCCTGTCTGCTAAGCCCTATGCAAGAGGCAACCACAACAGGGCCCCGAGGTGGAAGGAGAAGGATCGCTGGTTAAGGACCCCAAGGCTGGCTCAGGAACGTTTAGCAGCAGGGCATCATGACACCCCTCACCCCCACCCAATACAGGACCCACCCAGGCATGCATTTCCCAAGTCCCAACCTAGCAACAGAAAGCAGCCCAAGCAGGCTCCTTTCTCTCCTAGATTAAAGGCAAGTCGCCCCAACGCACTAGGCAAATCTGGGCATGATTGCTCACAGCTGTAATCTCAGCACTTCAAGACGGGAGGATCTGTTGAGACCAGGAGTTTGATACCAGCCTGAGTAACCCAGCAGACCCTGTCTCTCCAAAGAAAACTTAAAAATTAGCTGGTCATAGTGGCACACACTTACAGTCCCAGCTACTCAGAAGGCTGAGGTGGGAGGATCACTTGAGCCCAGGAGGTCAAGGCTGCATTCAGTTATGATCGCACCACTGCACTCCAGCGTGGGCAACAGAGTAAGACCCTGGCAAAAAAAAGAAAGAAAAAAAAGCCAGGCGTGGTAACTCATGCCTATAATCTGTAATCCCAGGGATTACGAGTTTGGGATTTTGGGAGGCCGAGGCGGGTGGATCACCTGAAGTCAGGAGTTTGAGACCATCCTGGCCAACATGGTGAAACCCCGTCTCTACTAAAAATACAAAAAATTAGCCGGGAGTGGTGGTGGGTGCCTGTGGTCCCAGCTACTAGGGAAGCTGAGGTGGGAGAATTGTTTGAACCTGGGAGGCTGAGGTTGCAGTGAGCCCAGGTTGTGCCATTACACTGCAGCCTGGGCGACGGGAGTAAAACTCTGTCTCCAAAAAAGAAAAAAACAACAACAAAAAACCCACCAAGCAAGCCAGGCAGAACCACCAAAGGGGTTGGCCCAGCAACCTCCTGCTAATTATCGGCCAGGGTTAACCCTCTCCTCCTCACTGGGCCTGAAATTCCGCTTCCCCACCCAAAATCACTGCACAGCAGAGAAAGGGGGAGACATTGATGGCAGGGAGAAAGCCCACCACAAGCAGCAGGCCTGGGAAGTGCTGTCTGTCCCGTGAGCGGAAGACTGCCTTTTCCCACGTGGAGGCAATGAACGTCCAGCCTGGGACCAGCCTGAGAAAGCTCCTTCTGCCCGCTTAAGCAGCACCACACGAGCCGAGCCGACCTCTGCAGCACTGCAGAGGCTCTGCAAATTCGATTTTCACTGGAACCACAGCCCCGCAAAAGTCGCCCAAGACCTGCGTGCTAAACCTAAGCAGAGCAGCTGCTACCAAAATAAAAAATGTAAACAGGACCTGGAGCCTCCTCACATAATAGCCACAATGACCAGGATACGGTGAAATTCACTCATCCCACCAAGAACTTGGAAAATCACAATGTGAGTGGGAAGACCGTCAACTGAACACTCAGATGAATCAGACGTTGGAGTTACATGACCAGGATTTTACTTTTTTTGGTTTTTTTTGGAGAACTCTGTCACTCAGGCTGGAATGCAGTGGTGCGATCTCAGCTCACTGCAACCTCTGCTTCCTGAGTTCAAGCGATTCTCCTGCCTCAGCCTCCTGAGTAGCTGGGATTACAGTTATGTGCCATTATACACGGCTAATTTTTGTATTTTTAGTACACAGGCTTTCACCATGTTGGCCAGGCTGGTCTCGAACTGCTGACCTCAAGTGATCCACCCTCCTTGTCCTCCCAAAGTGCTGGGATTACAGGTGTGAGCCACTGAGCCCAGCCATGTGACCAGGATTTTAAAGCAACCATCAAAAAACAAAACAAACAAATAAACAAAAAAACGTAAAAATAAAAAATTCAACAAGCAATTACAAATTCTCTTGAAACAAATGAAAATATAGAACTTCTCAGCAAAGAAATAGTAGGTATTAGAAAGCACCAAATGGAAATTACAGAACTGAAAAATGTCATTGCAGAAATTTTAAAAACTCCCTGACGCTCTGTTGTAGAGTGGAAATGACAGAGGACAGAATCAGTGAATTTGGGGACAGATCAATCCGAAGTACCCAATCTGAACCACAGGGAGAAAATAGATGGATAAGAAATAAACAGAACCTCCAAGTCCAATGAGACCATAACAAACAAATCTGACACTCACATCACAGGGGCTAAGGAGGAGAAGAAAGAAAGAGAGGCTGAAGGAGTATTTGAAGAACTAATGGCTGAAAACTTTCCAAATTTGGTAAAAGACAGAAGCTTACAGATTCAGGAAACTGAACTTCAAACAGAATAAAGCCAAAGAAATCTACAGTAAGAGATCATCATTAAACTTCTGAAAATTAAAGACAAAAAAAGCTCTTGAGAACTGCCAGAGAAACAATACATTACCTATAGGGACACCAGTTCAAATTATCTCATCTGAAACTACGGAGGCCAGAAGTGATGTGATGATTCAAGCAAACAAGGGAAAGAAAGAAGGCCGGGTGCCGTGGCTCATGCCTGCTAGCCAAGCAGCCTGGCAGGCTGAGGCAGGTGGATGACTTGAGGTCAGGAGTTTGGGACCAGCCTGACCAACATGGTGAAACCCTGTCTCTACTAAAAACAGAAAAAATAACCAGGCGTGGTGGCATGTGCTTGTAGTCCCAGCTACTTGGGAGACTGAAGCACGAGAATTGCTTGAGCCTGGGGTTGGCGGGGGCAAGACTGCTGATGGGGGTGGGTTGAGCTGTGATCGTGCCACTGCACTCCAGCCTGGGTGACAGAGTGAGACTCTGTGTCAAAAAAAAAAAAAAAAAAATCAGTAACAGAAAGACTACAGGAAAATCTCTAAACACTCGGAAATTAAACAATACACCTCTAAATATCCACGTCAATGAGGAAGTCTCAAAGAAAAGTAAGAAATCTATAAAACTGAATAAGAATTAAAGGACAGCATACCAAAATATGTGGGATGTAACCGAGGCAATGCTGAGAAGGAAATTTTCTTATTTTTATTTTTTATTATTTTTTTGAGACAGGGTCTTGCTCTGTTGCCCAGGCTGGAGTATAGTGGTGTGATTACAGCTCACGGCAGCCTCGACTACCCAGGCTCAAGCAATCCTCCCACCTCAGTCTCCTGATTAGCTGGGACTACAGGAACATGCCCCCCATACCTAGCTTGCTTTTTTTTTTTTTTTTTTTTTTTGGTAGAAACAGGGTCTCACTTCATTGCTCAGGCTAGTCTCAAACTCCTGGCTTCAAGTGATGTTCCCGCCTCAGCCTCCTGAAGTACTAGGATTACCAGCGTGAACCACTGTGCCCAGTCGAGAGGGAAATGTATAGCACTAAATATTTACATTAAAAAGAAAGATATCTCTAGTTTCAGCTACTTGAGAGGCTGAGGCAGGAGGATCGCTTGAGACCAGGCATTTGAGGCTGCCATGTGCTGTGCTGGCACCTGTAAGTAGCCACTGCATTCCAGCCCGAGCAATGTGGTGAGACCCTGACTCTAAAAATAATAAATAAATACAAATTAAAAGAGAGAAGTCTCGGCTGGGCGTGGTGGCTCACGCCTGTAATCCCAGCACTTTGGGAGGCTAAGACGGGTGGATCACCTGAGGTCAGGAGTTTGAGACCAGCCTGACCAACATGGTGAAACACTGTATCTACTAAAAATACATAAATTAGCTAGGTGTGGTGGTGCACACCTGTAATCCCAGCTACTCGGGAGGCTGAGGCAGGAGAATCACTTGAACCCAGGAGGTGGAGGTTGCAGTGAGCCAGGATTGCGCCACTGCACTCCAGCCTGGGCAACAAAGTTAGATCAATCTCAAAAAAAAAAAAAAAAAAAAAATTAGCCGGGCGTGGTGGTACATGCCTGTAATCCCAGCTACTTGCGGGGCTGAGGCAGGAGAATCGCTTGAACCCGGGAGGCAGAGGTTGCAGTGAGCCAAGATCCGTGCCATTGCACTCCAGCATGGGGGATGAGAGCAAAAATCTGTCTCAAAAAAAAAAAAAAGAGAGAGAGACAGAAGTCTCAAATGAACCATTTATTGAGGTGGGTTCTGTGCTTGGTGCTGAGATGATAATTGTGAAGGCCCAGTCTCTTCCAAAGGGGCTTACAGCTTGAATGGGCGCAGAAACAAGGAAAGAAGGAATTCACACACAGTGTGGTCGGGGCATTGGTCGAGGGTAGCCTAGGCCTAGGGTGTTGGCTTAGCCAGGTCAATACAGGCAGATGGCATCAAATTCGGGCTTGGGGAGCAAAGAAGTCTTCTCAGAGGAGAAGCTGCACCCCGATAGGTGAGGTGGCCGCCCCAAAATGGGGAGAGGGCTGTCCGGGCTCAGGAAGCTGGGACACTCAAGGGTGCTGAGGGGAAGAGGACATGGCCCATCAAGGCACTGTCAGTGTGGCCAGACAGAGCAGGCAAGGCAGGGGAGACCCTGGGAGGCAGAGCCAGGCCCAGAACGAAAGGCCCCTTCCCAGACTCTGAAGGAGTTTGGGCTTGATCCTAAGACAATTCAGAGCCAATGAAGAGTTTCAAGATGACAAGGTCTCATCTGTGTTTTGAGAAGACCCTTCCAACTGTTGGAGGAGGGCCGCTCCTAGATGCAGGGGGGCCATTTGGGAGAGGTGGATGCTGGACAGGGCAGGGGCGGCGGGCAGAGAAGAGGGGTCCACAGCTCCTGGGAGAAGATTGCCAGGATTTGAAGATGAGATCTGGACATGAGGGCCCGGGGACATCCAAGCTGAGCCTGGGCCAGTGGGTAAATAAGGGGTCATTCACTGAGTAGGGGACATGACGGGACAGATGGAGACGCTTTGTGTTGCCTTTGGTGGGGACAGAGCAGAAATACAATGATGGCACTTCCATCTGGGAGATGGCACATCAGGGGCCAGGAGGCACATCTTAGCTGGGACATGGAGGTGACCTAATTGACATGTGACTGTGGCTGCAGTTGGGGATCTGGGAGAAACGCCACTGAGATGATTCAGAGGAGAAGGGCCGGAGATCAGGTTCTGGACCTGGGGATGTCCACCTTTAAGGGGAAAACAGAAAAAGAAGAGTTGGGGGGAAGTCAAAGAGCCGGGAAGAAATCCAGGCGAGAACCGCACTAGTAGCCAAGGGACAGAAGGTTTAGAGAGTGACATGCCAGGGAGACCTGCAGATCGCTGGGTTAGCAGAAGGGGCAGATGGTGAATAGGAGGAGGTCATGGAGGAGGGATGGGGTGGAGGGGCAGGGAGTTCACCAGAGAGAGGAGGTAGATCTGGGAGAGGAGACAACTCCTTGCTTTTAGAGCAAAGAGCCTTGACAACATATTTATGCCAGGAGAGAGAACATCTAGGCTTGAAGTGGGAGGTGAGGGGTGATGGCACAAGGCTTCCAGCAGAGGACGGACAGCTCGGCCTGGAATAGAGAGGGGGACGCAGCTTCCACGGAGGTGGAGGAGGGGACACAGTCCCTCGTCTGTGATTAGATGCCAGTGGAATCCAGGCACAGGGGAAAGGGGCAGCACCTGCCCTCTGGAGGCTTCCAGTCTAGCAGAGGCTCCTGAGTGGGAGGCAGGTGCAGAAAGATGGGGATCAGGCCTGGGAAGCAGTGCGGGAGCCAGGAACACCAGCATTCTTCCCGTCCCTGGGGTGCCCAGCACCTGGGAGCGTGAATGGCGACCAGAGGGGCAGATGGGTCCCCCCTGGTTAATGGGAGAGTGGGGGGGGCCGATGGAGTGGGGAGTCTTGAGTGACAAGCCAGTGCCCCGGCACCCATCTCTGAGTATGGCAGACATGGTCCTGCCTCCACGGTGCTCCAGGCCTAGCTCAGCATCTTCCTTGGAGGGACACCCCCAGAGGGCCCCCAGCCACATCCAGCAAAAGATGACCCTCTGACCTGGCTCCTCCTCCATAGCTCTCAGCCCCCTTGGAAATCAATTTAAAATTGTGCAATTAAAGGTTTGGTTCACTACAAAGAGTAGGTGAACAAGACAGACACAAATGATCCTTGGGAGCCCACGACAAGGGGTAGAAGGCGGACAAGTAAACAGACTGTAATGATCCAGCCTGCAGAGGGCGGGTAGGCCCGCACACAGCAGCAGCGCCCACCCTTGTGGAGGGGGAGGGAGGGCTTCCTGGAGAAGGCAACATCCAATGCCACCCAAAGGGTAAGTAGCAGCTCATGAGTTAGGCTGGTGAAAGAATCTTCGGGCAGAGAGAACCACAGGTGACGGGAGCCAACACGCTTAGGTTCCAATCCCAGGCCCTTTCCACCCCGACCCCCGGTGGTGGGACTGCTCTGTGCCTCAGTTTCCCCCTCTTTAAGAGGGAGCCAGAACAGCACTAACTCCACAGGTCTGAGAGGACCGCATACTTGGAAGACAGCCCTGCGTCTACTGTGGCAGCCACTCTGAGAGCGCCCGTCACCATCGCCCGGAGGAGGAGGGAAGTCGCTGTCGCCAAGAGCCCGGCGGTCAGACCCTTCTCCACGCCCTCCAGGTTCCCGGCCTCAGTCCTCAGAGGGCAACGGCAGTGGGCCCTTCCTTCCAGAACTGCTAAAACGTCGCCCTGCGGAAAGCGCCCCTTGCCGCCCCAAGCGCAGGGGAAGCGGTGGAGGCTCCGGAGACCGGGTCCGGGGTCTCGGGCGCAGACCCACGACCTTCGGAGCCCAGCCCGGTGCACAGACGCACACGCTCCAGCAGGTGGCGCTGCCGCCCCTGGAACGAGGCGTGTCCCGCAGGCGGTGCTCGGGGCGGGAGGGCGGGGAAGGGAAGGACGGGAGGGCGGGGAAGGGAAGGACGGGAGGGCGGGGAAGGGAAGGACCGGAGAGCTGGGCGCCTCCCTCCGCCCCGCCGGCCCAGGCGTCCGGTGCGGTCCCTGCGAGCCCCTCCCCGGGAGTTCTCATTGCCTCCCCCTGCCTCAACTCCCGGCCGCTCCTATGCCTGTGCCAACCGGGGTCCTGCGTCCCCCTCATCTGGGTGCGGGGGCGCAGGGTGACCTTTCGCGCCGGGCCAACCCCAGTACCCGCTTCTCAGCACACCCGGCTCCCCGAGCGGGCCAGGTGGTTCCGTGGGGGCGGGCGCCATCCGCACAGCTGGGCTGGATGCCCGCACACTTGGGTCTGGCCGCGCTGAGGGTGGGCGCTCCTGTCGGGCTCGGGTTCAAGTCCTGGCGGTGACACCTGGACCCCTCCGCAGTCCTGCGGCCCCTCACTTTCCCCCCTGTAATAAGATCCCTGCAGGGCTGGTTAGAGGAGCCCCTCTAACGCACCTGGAAGGTAACGGGCCGTTCTCAGGAGTCGTCCACGGACACCTGTCGCCTTCGTGCCGAAGGACTTTGGGGACAAGCGGGCCTCATCCAAAACGTGGGGAGACTGACCACTGTCATCCCAGGGAATAGGTAAGAGGGAGCACAGGACTCGGTAGGGGCAGTTGTCACAGGGATGAGATGGAAAAGAGTCATGGGACTACCTATGGCCCTGTGTCCCCACAGCCACATGCCACAAATATGCACACATACAAACGTATACACATATGCATAGAGACACACATACACATGCTCGTATGCACACATTCATACACACATATACAAACATACATGCACACATACATGCACACACACACGCTTGTATGTACACATTCATATACACACATATAAACACATGCACAGATATACATGCACACACATATGCACACATTCATATACATATATAAACACACATGCACACACTCTCATATGCACACATTCATATACATATATAAACACACATGCACACACTCATATGCACACATTCATATACATATATAAACACACATGCACACATACATGCACACACACACTCATACGCACACATTCATATACACATATAAACACATGCACAGACATACATACCTGCCCATACACATGCTTATATGCACACATTCATATACATATATAGACACACATGCACATACAGACACATGCTCATATGTACACATTCATATACACATATGTACACATACATACACACGTGGACACATAAACATACACACTTGCATACACATACACATGCTCATATGCACACATATAAACGTAAATACATACACATACACATGCTCATAGCACACATACACACATACACATACATGCACATACACATGGGCAGATACACACATGCTCATATGCACACATCCATACACACATAGGTACACATACACACACATACAGACACATATACTCATGTGCACACATATGCACATGTATGTGTACACAGATATACATATATATGCATGCACACATGCTCATACATACACATACTGACATACATACATACTCATATAAACATATGCACACACACAGACACACACACCAGGCCAAAGGCTGGTCTCAGCCACAGGGAAGCCCAGGGCTGCTCCCTGGGGCTCTGTGGAGGAGAGCGAGGGGTCTGGGTCTGGGGGGCGCTGTGCGTGCGCTGTGTCCTTCCAAAATGACTTGAAACCCTTCTCTCTTCCAGGCACTGTGCTGTCTCTCAGTCACATCACCTCCTCACCATGCACCTGACCTTTGCAGAGATGAACTGTGACACTTGTCCCTCACCTGCACGAACTCTCAGAGTCTGGCTGGGCCCTCCACATTTCCTTCCCAAAGCTCTGACCACACCCCTCTCCTTTCCCCAACTCCCTCCGCTCCCGCTCTTTTTGTCTCCACCCTCCTCTGTCTTCTACAATGTTGATCACCTCTGCCCTCCCCTCCACATCCCCTCTAGCACCCTGCTCTGATTCTTTTTTTTTTTTTTTTTTTTTTTTTTTT